>NW_027496573.1:0-146676 GCF_021521415.1 Bidens hawaiensis | reverse complement strand
ACATACCATACACACCTCCTCCTCCTCTATGAAGTTTATAACATGGTACTCTACATAATACTACTTCTACTACCAAAACTAAATAAATGAATGAGTAATGTCTACACAATGAATGAAGAGGGGTTGTTCTGCAATTTGATTAATTGCAATATTTACTTCAAATTTCCCTTTTCTGCACCATCTTGGGATTTTTTCCATCAATTAATGCTTTTCCTGCCCCTCAATTTACAACTCTCTCGTCTTCTACCACACCTTCTTCAATTCTCTTCCTCCTCAATTAAATTAAGCTTTAAAGCAAACCCATCTCTCTCTCTCTCTCTCTCTCTCTCTCTCTCTCTTTGAGTGTTATTGTTTAAATATAAATACATGCCTAAATGGCCTTTGAGCATCTAAACCATCAAACACATCTCACAACCGGTGCTACTCCTCTTCTTCATCAAGATTTGCCAATTTCTAGGTAAACTATTTATATATATCTTTTATATATGTTTTATGATCATGTGTCTTCCTTATATATGTTTTATGATCATGGGTCTTCACTAAATATATTATAAGTTCTTGAGAAATAAAGTTACACTTTTTATAACTTTTAATTGAAACAGATTGACTTTGAAAACATGAGTCGAAGAAACAGTAGAGATGGTGGTAGGAAGCTTGACTTGAAGCTGAATTTGTCACTGCCAACTGCTAACCGGCAGGCGGTAGAGTTACCAAGCCGGTCAGCTGCCATGTCTCCGACGGCATCCTGTGTGTCGTCGGAGACAGAGTTGAGGTACTCGAGCAGCCCCGAGGCAACATCCATGATGTTGGTCGGGTGCCCGAGGTGCCTGATGTATGTGATGCTTGCTGAGGAGTATCCTAAGTGCCCTAAATGCAAGAGCACCGTTTTGCTTGATGTCCTCCATGACAACTCCACCAAGAAAACAAGAAAGACTTGAATGTGTTTTAAATGAAGAGGGTGTTAAAGCTTTTATAACTTAGCACTTAGTATTATTAGGGTTTTCTTTTTTATTTTTAAATGCTTAACTATTATGGATAATGTTATTTACACTCTGTTTGGTTTTACCGTTTGTTATGAGTGGAGTTTAAATGACAATACCCGTTTTACCCTTCAGTTTATGTTAACTAACTTTGGCTAATTGTAGTTTTACTATTTTCCACGTGGATGGACCCATGTCAGATGACTTTATTGTTTGACACGTGTACATGTCAAGTCAGTAAAACTCCCATGAGGATGGAGAGAATTAACTAAAAGCAAATATACCGTTATCTTGGAGAAAAGTATATATTTTTAACAAAAAATACAATTTGTAACCGCCAATAGTTTGTAATCTAAAACCTTTTTTCTTTTTGTTACTAATTCCCAAGTCAAAATTAAGTGTACAAATATTAATATTATATAATGTGTGCAAAGATTACTTACACACCCTTGACGTGTAATTGACACTAGTAACTATGGAACTCTAAAAAATATTCTTAGCGTACTAAAAAGTTAATAGTATTTAAAATCAAAATATTAAACACATGTTTCAATGCACCATCAAATTTATGAAAGTTACTCCTTTCTGTGCCTTAGTTGATAGATTCTTGTTACACACTTAGGATAGGCGCGGGGACGCGGGGTGGTTTCGTGACATGATGGACCTCCATCACTCTGTGGTCATCAGAGGGTACCGCCCCGTATATTATCATCTCCCAAAGATAGCAAAGTTCAATGACCAAGATAGAAAGACAGGGATGTTGGGTAACAGTCTCTTAACCTTTGAGAAAATTAACATAATGATAACAATTAAATTTTATGCTATATAAATAAACCAAATCCACTATATTTTTTCAAACACGCATCTTCTCAATCTCTTCAACTTTTTTCCATAAAAAAATGGACTTTTCAAGCAAAAAGGTTCACGTTCAAAGAAAAAAATCGTTTAGACCGTAGGCTCATGCTAGCCAGGACGAAATAAATTGATTTATTGTAACTTTAAGTTTTTTCTTAATGCTACGTTTAGGTGATCACCGCCCTTAAAAATGATGAAATGACGTGACCGACAGTGATTGATGGGTCTTAAGTGATCACCGCCCTTAAAAATAATTTGGATGGCTTTCTGAAGTAAACGACCCTAATGAAGCATAAACAGGAGAGTGAGTTTTTGTTATGATGAAGTGGCTCATGGTTCTTAAACATGGTGTGGAAAAATTCTATATATAGGAACTTATTTAGGATTTAAACTACGGACATGCAACACACTTATCGGTCAATGCTCTAGAATTACTTTAGAAGACCAAATTAAATATGAAAGATAAAAAACATAAAAGAGGAACTTGTCTAGGATTTAGATTAGTTTGTATAGTTCTTGCTATTTGTAAGATTTTGTATATGTATGTTGGAGGTGGTTAAGTTATTTTATAAAGACCAACAAAAATAAGAAGTGTGAGAAGCCATAACTAATTGACATGTGTCAAATATGGATCAAAGGAAAAATTGTATAAAAGTAATTTTACACATTTTCTCTCTCCACGTGCAAGTCACATGTCAATTCTCCCATCATTTTTAAACGTTTATAACATTTTCATATAATTACACTAAAAAAATTACAATTCTTTCTCTTGTTCAACTAAATATTATTTATTATACCTTTATCATTACAGTTTTCTCTCTCCTTCACTCACAATCAATCCAACAAATATAAAAAAATAAATATGGGCAAACAATGTTTCCCCAAATTTACAAAAAAATCACTACATTTCTTTATTCACCATATAATTTACACTCACAACCACTCACAACCTCACCTATAATTTGCAAACTTCACTCACATAGTTATTGGGAATGGGATTACTAATAGTACACATTTTCTCTCTCCACATGCAAATCACATGTCAAAACTCTCATCATTTTTAAACGTTTATAACTTTTTCATATTATATTTTTTTCTTAAAATAAAATTCACCATAATAACAAGCAATTTTTTTATCTTTAATAAGAGTATGATTTTGTTATATAAAAATAAAAAAATCTTACGTCATTGTGTCTTTTTTCTTACCATTGTGTCTTTCTTTTTGTCAATGTGTTTTTTCGCCATTGCGTCTTTCAAATGATCATTGTGTTTTTTTTAAATAATAATAACACCGTTGTGTAATAATATGTAAATGTAATGAAAAATACCAAAAATTATCCAATACATAAAACACAATGATGAATACATATTACATAATATGCTTAAACGTAAAACACAATAATATATACACATAACACAATGACTTGAAACGTAAGACACAATAGTAAATAAATATAACACAATGACCTGAAACGTAAAATACAATGGAATCTACATATTACACAATTACTTGAACGTAATACACAATGAACATAATAATATTTTTCTCAACTTAAGTGAATGTTTAGCACAATGACAAAAACACAATAATAAATAAAAATACAAATGTTGAGCATAAATGCACAATGACGAACAAAAAGACACAATGATGTAATCTTTGTTTTAATTTTTATCTTTAATACGAGTATCAATTAAAAAACACAATGACCAAAATCTATAATACAATGCATAGAAAAACACAATGGACAACCAAATAATAATATATAAAAAAATTCACTAACTTTTTTTTTTATTTTTAAATAACAATATAATATTCATATTAAAGATAAAAAAATGTTTGTTATTATGGAAAAAAAATTTCAGAAGCAAATGTCGTATGAAAAAATTATAGACGCTTTAAAATAACGGAGAAATTGACATGTGCTTTGAATGTGGAGAGAAAGTCATCATAAGTGGGTTATAACATTCATGCCCTTCTCATCAATTTTTATTTTTAAATTAATCTCTACCATCCAAATTTAAGATCAATGGATTAAATTCCTTCTCATCATTCTCATTTTTGTTATCCTTTGTATTTTAACTTTACCCTATTAGGCTATGTGTAGTGTACAAATTGAGCGAATTGCGACACGTGGCGCCCAGTCAGCAAATTGTAGGAAATTGTTTTTGGGGTGTAATGGTGGTGTAGCCCCTCTAGTGCCACGTCACATTTTTTTATTATTTTCTTTTTAATAATTAAACTAAACAAATGAAAACCATTTAAGTTATTAAAATTTATTAAATTAACTAAATAAAAGAAATATAAATTATAATTAAAATAAAAAAAAACACTAAAAGAAATATTAACATTTATTAATTAAACTAAACAAACATGTTGGTGCATTATGTGACCGTCGCTATGCAATTCCGATCAGCTGGGGCGAAGTGGTGAAGTTAGAACAACTTCACCATAGGCGAAGTTAGAACAACTTCGCCTATGAGGCCCAAGCCCAAGCCCACGAGTTTGTTTAACTATATATACGTGTGTCATGTTTAGGGTTTAGTTTCCAGAAAAGAGAGAGTATTCGTGAAGCTGTTAAATTGTTTAGAGAGAAACTGAGAGGGGTAGTCGCGTGGGCAGACCCGAGGTAGAGCTCACCTCGGGTCGGCCGTAATATGTTTTGTCTTTCGGTATGTAATATGTTTTGTTATAAAGCGATCTGCAGATCTGTTTATCCCTTTCATGTGTTTGTTTGTGTTTAATCGTCTTCTTCGTCTCCAACACCATAAACGGGTCTATGAGGATTCTGCACTCCTAGGCCTCGTGCGAATCTCGTATCGATCAACGACACACCGGGGACTTACTAAAGTATTTTTGAGAAATTTTCTTGAACGAAAATTTTCATATGTCGTTCATATGGAAGGAGGATCATTGAGGAAAAATTTGGTGATAATATTTTTGGAGATCATGGATGCTCGAGTAATAGAGATCATGGAGGCTTGGTTAAGCTTTTGATGATTATTATAGGGCATGTGTGTTAGATTCTGTCAAGGTGGTTTTGTGATGAAACTGATCATTTGCTGTTGAGTAGTTGAAGATTGAACCTTATCTTACAAACCGATTATGGTTGTGATGATTAATTAGGCACCGGGATGCAGATCAAAGATCTCGATCTATATAATTTGGATGAGCTTACACTGAAGGGGAGATCTGATATGGAAGACGTCGGGTGATTGGTAGATTTGTGAAGCTACAAGACAGATCCAGACACTGCTGGTTGAGGACAGGATTGATGTTGCATATATATGTGAAGTTCAACCTTGAAGATCACAGTGCAATGTCTGAAGATCGAGTCCTACCAGAAGAAGAACAAAGAAGATCATCAGTTAAGGGGGTGTCTGTTAGTGCATGTTTTGTAGCAGATAATCTTTAGTATTTGCTAGAATTTAAAGCAACGGTCAAGGGGGAGTCTGTTGGTGCATTTTGTGACCGTTGCTATGCAATTCCGACCAGCTGGGGCGTAGTGGTGAAGCTAGAACAACTTCACCATAGGCGAAGTTAGAACTAGGAAAACTTCGCCTATGAGGCCCAAGCCCAAGCCCAAGCCCACGAGTTTGTTTAACTATGTATATGTGTGTCATGTTTAGGGTTTAGTGTCCAGAAAAGAGAGAGTATTCGTGAAGATGTTAAATTGTTTAGAGATAAACAGAGAGGGGTAGTCGCGTGGGCAGACCCGAGGTAGAGCTCACCTCGGGTCGGCCGTAATATGTTTTGTCTTTCGGTATGTAATATGTTTTGGTTTAATATATAAAGCGATCTGCAGATCTGTTTATCCCTTTCATGTGTTTGTTTGTGTTTAATCGTGTTCTTCGTCTCCAACACCATAAACGGGTCTAGGAGGATTCCGCACTCCTAGACCTCGTGCGGATCTCGTATCGATTAACAACGCACCGGGGAATTACAAAACAAATACTAATCTATTCATTATCTTCCTCTTCGTCCTCGTCTTCATTCGCCTTCGTCCTCGTCTTCATCTTCGTCTTCGTTCTCCTCCTTGTCCTCGTCTTCGTATTCGTTCTCTACTTCAACGGGACGATTATCCCACACGTGTTGAACCAAATCCACCTTAAGTTGGTTATGTATCTCACTTGATGTGAGCTCGTAAAGGTTTTGCGTTCATTGCTTTGCGGTTGGTTGAGGGAACTGTTCTGGAACGCTTCCTAGTATATAGTGTTGACATATTGCTTTGCCAGTGTCTTCTAAAATCATATTATGCAATATGATACACGTATACATGGCATCACTCATTTTTGCCATCGTCCATACACGACATGGGTTTTTTCACATAATGCCAACGTTTTTTTAGAACCCCGAAACACCTCTCTATATCCTTTCCCCCGAACTCTTGCTTTTTCTTATAGTATTCTTTTTTTTCTTCGATCGGGTCTTGAAACGTTTTGACGATGATCGAGTACTCTGGATATATCCCATCTCCCAAATAGTATCCGTGACGATAGAAGGTGTCATTGGCATAAAACGGTAAGACCGATATGCTTCGACTGATGTAATACTCTAGCACGGCGAACGCGTTGAGAAAGTTTATGTCGTTGTTGGAGCCGACGGAGCTGAAGTAGGCCGACCAAATCCAGAGGTCGTATGAAAAAATGGCTTGAAGAATAATCGTTGGTACTCCATGGTCACCACGAGTGTAGTGACCTCGCCATGCGGTTGGACAATTGCCCCACTCTCAATGCATGCAATCTATACTCCCGATCATGGCGGGAAAAGAATGTTTGTTTTCGTGTACATCGTATATGCGAGTCAGGTCGTTTGAAGTTGGAATCCTCAGATAACGACCAGCGTATAATTGTATTATTCCTATACAAACAAATTACTAAAAAATACTTATATTAAAAACAATAATTAATGTAAATAATTTAAATTTTACCGATGCAAAAATTCTCCAACGCGTCTCGCGTCGTTTTCTCAGCCATCTTTAAATACTCGTCATTGATGTTGGTCGTGTTGCTGTTTACGAGGATGCGTAGCGCCTAAGCACACTTTTCGATGGCAGTGAATCCTAAATAGCCTCTTGCGGTGAATCTATCCATATTCAATTCGGATCGTATTCGGATAATATCCGAATAATCTGAAATTATCCGAATAATCTGAATTAACCTAAAACAATTTCCTAATTTTTCGTTCATAACATTTAATAGTTTAGAATCACAAATAAACATACAACTCGAACAATACAAATTAGTCTTGAACACAATTATAATATTCAAACCTCAAATAATAGTCTATTAAATATACCAAACCAGGAAATACCACTAAAACATGTTATTTATTCGGATTAAACGAATATCTAAATATTCCGAACAATCGGAATTTAAAAAAAATCCATATCCGAATCCACATTAGTTAGTCGGATATTCGAATTGATTAGATCTGAATAAGAATTCAGATAAGTTTATTTCAGTTTCTTTTCGGATTTCGTATGTAATACCCTGTTTCCGATAAGATTAATAAAATAAATTTCGTTTATATAATAGTGTGTCGTTTATCGGTTTAGATAAATAAACTATAGAAGATGGGCTTAGACTTTTGAAAGATGAAATAAGGGATGAAATGTGCCTTAGGTCCATGGGCTTAAGGGAGTATAAATACCCCTTAAACCCTAATCCTTTCCATTTTATCCATCTCTACACCATAGCCTACACCTTCCAAAACACACACATCATCCTTTGTCCCGAGCCAAGATCCGAAGTTGAGAACCCGAGCTTGATAGTGTTAGAGTATCGTGACGAGCCAAAGCCAATATCAAAACTAGACCGCGTGCGTAAACCGACTCGTTTAAGGGTACATCTATATCGGAAAATTGTTCGGATTCGTTTAAGTAATCCTAGATCTATATAAATATGGAGAAAACGAATCAAACGAACTAAATTACAGTGAAATCTATTAGCATTTGATATGCTAATCGAGGGTATTAAGAGCCGGTTGCATATGTATAACAAACGCACCATTTAGACTCGATGTTTGGGTGATTTAATGGTTAGGCTTTGCAGGCGCTGAGATTATGAGCTCCATGATACCAAATCCGTGTTCTTTCATCGTGTTTCAGAGGTTAATTAGAATTTTGTCGTCTGCTGACTGTCGTTGTTCTTGAAAATTTTGACTTTGACCCAGAGTCAAAGATTGGATAAGAGTTGTTGCTCATTCGTTATCGCTGGCCATTCGTTAGAAAACCATAGCGAATCAGGTATTGTTAAGATAACAAATCAGAATAACTAACCATGGCATGTTAAGGTAACGAATCAGGTAATTCGTTACTCGCCCATTCGTTATGACAAGATTACGAATTAGCTCACCCAATTCGTTATGATAAGGTAACGAATCAGAATATCGAATCAAATCATGTTCAGATAACGAATCGGAATGACGAACCAGATGATGACAAGATGACGAACTAGGATAACGAACCAGACCATGTTAATATAACGAACCAGAGTAACGAATCAGCTAACGAACCAGATCATGAAAGATAATGAATCAGTTAACGAATCAAGCTTAATTCATTATAGCAAATGAGTTAGCGAATTTAATGATAATTTATAATCCTAATGGAAAATGTGTTAAGACAGCTTAACCCCAGTCAGGGGCTCTGCCCCTTGGACCCCGCTAGGGCTGCCGCCCCTATAACCCTGCTGCCAGGGCGCTGCCCCCGTACCCCCGTTCGTTGAGGGTTATAATTAGACTAGAAACGCGATAGGGTAGTGATAGTTAATTGATACGTGTAATTGTTATACAGTTAGTCGCGCACAACTAAAGAAAGGGATAACCATTAACGATGAACGTAACTGCATTCAGGTGAGTTTCTATCCCCACTTCCTTGTTATGTTTTTGGGGCTGTGTGCATACTCAATGTGAATGTTAATACACTTACCTTAAATGGTAAGTGTATGTCTTAATGATGACGGTGATAGTTATGTTTATATTGTGAATGAATGCTTGACAGTACGTGAACGATCTTCGGATATTGCACGTATTGTTAAGGAAGGTATGGTGTAGTAAGTATGATATGAGTATGTGAAAGAAAGTATGTATGAATATTTCCTGTATGATATTATGAAAGATATGTATGAATGTGATAATGATACTGAAGGGTAATGTATGGTTAAAGGGTTGCATACCCTGATAATATATGCGAAGGTTAAAGGGTTGCATACCCTAATAATATATGCGAAGGTTAAAGGGTTGCATACCCTAATAATATATGCAAAGGTTAAAGGGTTGCATACCCTAATAATATATGCGAAGGTTATAGGGTGTAATGTTCTTTAAAACGTAATGTATGAATATTAAAGGAAGAAAGTATGAAGGTAAGTAAGTATGTTATAACCGAAAGCATGAAAGTAAGAAGTATGTACGTAAGTATGTATGAAATCATGAATGTGTTGTATGTTGTATGATTAACTAGAACTCACTCAGCGTAGCTGACTTTTAGTATGCACGCAAGTGAGTAGAATGAGACATATGGCTTGAGCGGGGCACTTGGCAGATGAATAAGATACTGGCATCCGAAGACTCAAGATGTTTTTATGTTTATTTATGTTTAATTTGAAAGACAAGAATGTTTGTTAAGACATGTTTATGAAGTTATATGTAATGTTTAATGAAAGTTTATATTCCGCGAATGTTTTAATTAACTCTGATATTTAGAACTGTGTTTATGAGTAAATCCAACGTCAAATGTAGGGCATCGGTGACGGAGCCTTACATCGTATTTCTTAAACACCTCTACTCAGCGGTGATGTTTAGTTTTCACATCATATTGACAATTAGTTGAGGTAAAAATAAGGGTTGGCTAGCATTTGTACAATTTATCTGGGCTGAAAACTGACATCCATTTAGTCAAACACAACTGTTTCATATGAAATTGTACTAATCAAAAAATTGTGTCATAATGTACTACATGGACTAAATACTTCATAAGAAATTTTACAATAATTTTGTTATATATTTATTTTTTTACAAACTTCTTAGTTGTTTCTTGTTTCTAGTATCAACAATGAATCCACAATCTTAATCCGTTACGTGTGTACCCATGTAGATCATCATTTTTAAGACATGTTAAACAAACAATAACCTATATAGATAAACTAATAACCAAGCGAACGCATATACACAGTTAAGGTTTAATCATATAAAAAAAATCCCAAAATAACCCGTTTATAGTGAGAGATTCCAAATTTGTTCTCTCAAAATTGTTCTTTCAGATTTGTCCCTGTAACATCCTGCTTTCGATAATATTAATAAAGAAAATTTCATTTGTTATTAACGTGTCGTGTATCAGTTTAGCTAAATAAACTATAAGAAAGTGGGCTTGGACATTAAAAGATGGAATAAGGATTGGTAATGGGCCTTAGATCCATGGCTTAAGGGAGTATAAATACCCTTTAAACCCTAATTCTTTCCATTTTTATCCATCTCTACACCATAGCGTACACCTTCAAAAACACACACAAAAACTCTCCTATCTCCCGAGCCAAGATCCCGAGGAAGAGACCCGAACCAGTTGGTGCCAGAACGTCGTGACAAATTGAACCAACATCAAACTTAGATCGTGTTCGTTTACCGACTCGTTAAAGGTGTGTTTATAACAAAACAATTGTCGGCTTGTTTAGTAATCCTAGATCTATGTTGAAATGGTAAAAACGAATCCAATGCAACAAACCTTACTGAAATTCGTTAATATTTGATGGGTTAATCGATTGATTAATAAACAGGGTTTATACAATGATCAAACGCACCATTTAATATGTAAAAATTGAATGTTTGGAGGGTTAGGTTTGTTAGGAGTCGTGATTCTGAGCTCAACGATACCAAAATCGTGTTGTCTCATCGTGATTTGAGGTTTAATTTCAGATCTGGTGCGTAGACTGTTCTTGACGATTTTGACTTTGGCAACTGAGTCAAAGTTTTGGATAAGAACTGATGCTCGTTCTTTATTCTGAACGAATCATTGGTCACTCGCTAGAAAACCATAGCGAATAGGATACGTTCGCGTGTCTTCTTGACAAATGAACCCTTTATCCGTCTTAATGAATTAACAAATGGCACTCATCATTTGTTATTTACCCATTCGCCATAATTAGGTCAATGAATCAAGACAATCGTTACATTTGTATGCTCCAGTAACGAATGAACCTCCCATTCGTCGTATGGTAAGCACTAATGGCCTTAGCCATTCGTTGTGCACTCATTCGTCCCAGAGCAACCATTCGTTATAACGAATGGAACCATTCTTCATAACGAATGGGATAACGAATGAGGCTTAATCAGAGACCATTCGTTATAACAAATGAGTTAGCGAATAAAAAATAATTATTTAAGAATTCTAATGAAATTTGTGTTAAGACAGTTAATGAAAATAAAACTTTTCCAAGCTAACCTGCCAGCTTAACCCCAGCCAGAGGTTCTTCCCCTTTGACCCCGCTAGGGGCTGCCGCCCCCAGAACCCTGCTGCCCCAGGCCCTCATTCGTTGAGGGTCTCAATAAACTAGAAATACGATATGAGTAGTGATAGTTAATTGATTTGTGTAATTGCTATACAGTTAGCCGTTCCCCAGTTAAAGAGAGGAGTGACCATTAACTCTGAGAGGAACCGAGTTCAGGTGACTTCTAGCCCCATTTCCTTGTTATGTTTTCGGGGCTGTGTGCATACTCGATGTGATTAGTTAATACACTTACCTTAAGTGGTAAGTGTATGCCTTATATGATTTATGTGATAATGATTGAGGTTATGAATGAATGCTTGTCAGTACGTGAACGATCTTCGGATATTGCACGTATCGCCAGGAATGGTGAGTTTTACATAAGATGCATGAATGATATATGAAGGATTAAGAATATGTATGAATGTATATAATAGAATGTACGTGTAAGAAGCGTATGTATGGTTGTATGGAAAGAAGGGACCGGACCCTAATAATATCTGAGACAGAAGGGACCAGACCCTAATAATATCTGAGATAGAAAAGAAAGAGATCAGACCCTAATAATATTTGAGATAGAGAAGAAAGGGACCGGACCCTAATAATATCTGAGATAGAGAAAATATGGACCATACCCTACTAATATCTGAGATGGTAAAGATAGTTATGTATGTATTATGAAAGTATGAAAGTGTGATGGCATGAAAGAATGTATGAATGAATGTATGAGAGTATGAAAGAAAGAAAGAAAGTATGTCTATACGAATGAAAGAAAGGTAACAGGTTTAGTATGTAATATGTATATTCGGATACGTATATATGTAAGTATGAGAATGTATTTTTTGTTGTCTGATTAACTAGAACTCACTTAGCGTAACTGACTTTTAGTATGCCCGCGGGTAAATAGACTAAGACAACTGGCTTGCTGGGGACACATGGCAGGATTGAAGAGGCTGGCATCTGAAGATTTTTCATGATGTGTGATACTACATTTTATGTTATGTTTTAAAAAGGACAAGTTAAGGATGTTTGTAATGAGTGATTGACTTTTAATATTAATCCGCGAAAGTTTAAACTAATTCTGATATTTAGAACTGTGTTTATGATTAAATCCAACCTAAAAGTAGAGCACCGGGATTGGGGTCTTACAATCCCTCTTCTAATGCATTGTCGGCGATGTGTTAGGCAGTCCCGTCAACGAGCTAGCTAACACATAGTCAAAGATGTGTTAACCATCCAAACATATGGTTGAAGATGTGTTAAGCCGGTTTTTTTTTAATATTATATTATCATTACTAATTTCATTTATATTTGATTTTCGTTCATAACTTTTAATATATATAAACTATAAAGTTTTAAATAATTTTGAATTTACCGTTGAGACGTGTTTTTTATCTACATGTTGACATAATTGTTTTTAAACCATGTCGGGTCAAATTTTATTGAACATTTCGATATTAATTTAACATCGCTCGGTTTTGAGTAAGTTTATGTAGGTTCGTAGATAAAAAATATATCTCAATGGTACATTCGAAATTATATAAAACTTTTTATATTAAATGTTATAAAAGAAAACTAAATATAAGTCAACCCAGTTATGATAATGTAATATTAAAAAACATACAAAAGACTAAACACATCTTTAACCATGTGATTGGATAACTAACATATAAAGCACATATTTAGAATATGTCACCGTTAAACGACTATTTTAGGAATTTTTCCTTAATCATATTACAAAGTCATACTCTTAAAAAAATAGTATTTTAACATACATTTAACCATACACTAATTTGTTTCTTAGTTATGTAGTTATGTATAACGGAAGGGCTACTTACAGGATAGACTTTCACACGTGGCACTATATCAATAGGGGGCGATTTTCATTTTAGGATGTAGTGGTTTGTAATACAATATTGCCTAATCACATAATATATATAGAGATAAAGGATAATATACAATAATTATTATCGTACATTAACGTATGCGAGTTTCACAACCACTGATATAAAGAAAACCCTAAATCACAAATACTCCAAAGCGATCTCCACCGCCACCGATCTACTGCTCTGCCAAGTCATCTCCACCGCCACAGGTCCACCAATCGTCGGCATCAAACATTCATTCGTCCCCATCACCATCGTCGACAACCCACTCTTTCCTTTCTGTTCTCAGGTTTGGTTTTTAAGCAATTGTGTTTACAATTGATCAATTAAACTCTAAAATTGATCAAATTAATCATCAATTCTTTCAAACAAACATATATGGATCTTCAATTGAATCAATTTTTTACTTGAGCGTGACTGGTTTTTCCTTGAACGTATTAGCGTTTTCTTGAAATCGATCTATAAAATCACATCAAATGACATCGAAATCATCAATCTATATCTAGTTAATCATCAATTCATCCAAACAAACATACCTGGATCTTTAGTTGAATCAATTTTTGGCATTAGTGCAACTATGTTTCTTTGAGCGTATGAGTCATTTTTGTTTTTCGGGCTGAGCGTTTTGTATTTTGGCTTGAGCGTGATTCGTGTACGTTTTTGTACGTTAACCTATATATATATATATATATATATATATATATATATATATATATATTACACACACGCACATAATAATAATATAATAATACTATCCCAAAATCACAAGCAGGTGACAAGGGCATGTCGCCAGGGGCGGTCCTTTCTTTGGGCCAAACCGGGCCACATCCCCACCATCTTTTTTCGTTTGGTAGTGTATATTTATCGAAAGTATCGCAAAAAATTATATGTATGAAGTCCCGCCCAACTATGTTATTTTAGTCCGGCCTATCCACATTATTTGAGTTTGGGCTAGCCACGAAAGGTTATAAAATAAAGCCCGGTTACCTAAATGAATTTTTTTTTGAACAACCTACTTGCCAATTCCAAGTTAAGTGGTGCATCATATATTGTTTATCCATTCATAAATCTCGAGGACACTCAATTACGTGGCGAATATTATTTGCTTGATAGAGTGGTTCGACTAATCTTGGCACTTTCGGTTTCTACTGCAACAATATAGGGGATTTTTAGCAATGAAAATATTCAAGATCGTCTTCGCTAAAAGATGTCCGATGATTATGTCACGAATAACTTGGTGATTTACATCGAAAAAGAACTTGCTGAAAGTTTTGATTTGACATCGCTTAAAGGTCGCCGAGCTGAGTTGTGATTCTTTTTCAGGTACTCATCTTCTCCTTGCATCTCGTTTTTGTTTGTTTAAAATATATTTTTTTTTGTTTAAGAACAGTAATTAATTTGAATGCTTGAATTTAGTTTTAAATTGTTGAATTTGTATTTTTGTTGAATGATTGAATATAGTTTTATTGTTTGATCCGACATGAACCAGATTGCCGTAAATAGGGGAAATTTTTTTTGGCTCTTGTGAATATCGGTATTTCCATACTATATGTTCAAGATCCGCCACGGCATGTCCCCCCCCCCCCAAATCGACCGAGGGGGGAGGGGGTTGTTTTAGGCGACATTGGCCAATATCGCCCCACTACACATAGTCTTATAATAGTCTTATAAAAGCATGTCTTGTCCATGAGGCTGCCTCGATTGTGATTTGTTACGAAGTTCACCCGGTTTCAGCGTACGTGAGGGTTATTTGGTGACCATGGTAGGTTGAGCGCCTTTTCTATGACTACTAACATATTTGTTAAACTTAAATAAAAACGTTAATACTCAAACTTTAAGTCATGTGTAACAGGTTATAAAAGTTGGAGGTAAAAGTTTTCGTTAAATAAGAACTTCTAATTACAAAATTTTACAGTAAATATAAGCTTGAAGGTAGATTTTTTATATAGAAAATCGATTATACATTTTTAAGGGATTTGCATATATGTAATTTACTGATAAATATTGATTGAAGCCTTCAATGGAATCACAAGAAATGTTAAATAACCATTGAATGAATTCTACGCAATTGAAAGATGTTATCACAAGTTTTCTCTCCTTTCTTTTTTCATGTTTATATTAATACACTATTTTTAATATCTATAGGTGTTAGTATCTAATTTTACGGTGACATTATTTAAGTTGGAGGGTGACCTAATAAAATTTAATAAGTTTTTATGAGTTCTAAGATTATATACTTTGACTAGTTATTTTAATAATGATCTAAAACATCTCAGATTGATTTCATGTTTGACTAGAAAACCACTACCATATCCAATATATCAAAAGATATATGTTTAGTTAAACAACTAAAATATATTTTTAGCGCAAGAGTTATTAAAATTGATTTGATAAAAATAAAGAAGAGGGTCTGATAGTAAATGTGGAGTTAAGGAGGAATGAGATGGGGTAGTTCAGGCATTGAAAAATGAAGAGCTTTGTATTTTAGTTTTGAGAAAAAATATTAGCACAATTAAATGCAATTATTTATTGAGACAGTTGAGAATAATGAAGCCATTACGTCAATATGATAAATACGAAATTAATTTTCTATACCTTTAGTTTTTCTTTTGCTTTCGATATTTATCTTCTTTTATAAATACCGATACCAAAACTATTTAAAAAAATTAATTGGCTTTTATCTCAAAACACATACTTATTTCTATGGTGCAGTTACCGTACGCTAATGCTTAACGTACGGTAGGTACGTGAGACGCTCAAAGGCAAAAACCTAAAACGCTCAGAAAACGCTCACAAAACCTTAAACGCTCATTAAATGCTCGTTAAACGCTCAAAAACCGTCTTTGTGAAAAAAAGTGAAAAATTGATCGATTAACCATCCAAAACTGTTTTTTTCGGTGAAGCAATAATTGATTGGATATGTATTAACGATTTCGAGATGCTTGGATGTGATTTCATGGATCGATTCGTGAAAAACGGAATTCGCGTACGTATTTGTACGATAAGCATTAGTGTATTGGATCTTTTCTCCTTATTTCTAAACCTACTTTATATATCAAACAATACATGCAAATATTAATTAATCCAGTATTATCGGTTCATAATTATCCACTGTATCGATCACACATTTATAATTACCATATGCAAGTGTGTATGTATTTAAAATTGGGGGTTGCCTTCGCCTTTATGTACACTAAATGCCATCTTTCTTCGCAATTAATCACCAATTTAATTCCATGTTCTCCAATTAATTCAGTTTTTAATTCTTTTCGCATCTTTTCCAACCTCCTGTCTTAACTCTTACTATTCTCTATCCGTACGTATACACAATACATGTATTTACATATACACACCTATATGTATGTGTACATGCACCGTTGTATTACTATAACTTTTAAGTTACGCATTTAAGTTTTTGTAAAAGTAAGAATGCTATGTCTTGTTAGTTAAAAAATACTTAACACCTTTTCTCTCTTTTTTCTCGTTCTTTTAGGATCGATTAGACATCCTGTGGTAGAAATTAACCTCTTTCCTCATGAAGAATGCTCGTTTTGTGATTATCATCAATGAAACTAATCACTACTAAACAAGTTAGTATCACTAATGGTTCGTTTTATCATGAAAGTGGTAATGACCGACAAGCTTTTGTAAGTGATACCCCTTCGGAAATATTGTTTAATGTGATATTAACTGAAGTGCTTGAATGGCCAAATATCCACTATCTTATTAGCGGAGACCCAAGTTAAATCCATTGATTAATTTCTCACATCGCCAAACTATGTGATTATTTGAATGATATATTATTTGATTTGTAATGCCCCAAACCAGACACCTTATAGTGATTGGATTTCTCACCAGACATAGTTATCAAACTTGAAATTTCATAATATGCACAACCGAAAAATATACAAAATCTCAAAACATTCAACATAAGGTCTGAAATACATAACATAATTAAACACAAATTTTTTAAGTGCGGATACTAGTTGCTAAATTGAATAGCCTACCGATGCACTCCCAACTAGTTGCCCCTACCAGCAATCATCTTGATGTGTTAAGTCAGCTACACTGAATGAGTTGACTGATTTCTAATTTTTAAAACGTTCATACGTATGTAACAAAAATTATTACATTATAACAATAGTACTAACGTCCTTACACTACTAAAGTATCATACCATTTCTTATTACTTTGTGCTATATCATATCGCATGATAAATCACATGATTATATACATAGTGCTCGACCATTAACTTAACATCCGTAACTAGACCACCACTTGGTATCCATAAGTGGACCACTACTTGGTATCCATAACTAGACCACTACCTAGTGACTATAATTCTACCAGTACCTCAAATCTATAACTAGACTAACTACCTTATATCTATAACTAGACCACGACCTCGTATTTGTCGTTGTAGATTCCTCGTTTGGCATGCAGACTCTTACCCTACTCGATCCTGCTTCATTAACGTTATGACTTGAAACTTCGAGATTTGCATAAATGTTGTAACAATCAAAAAACTTCCATGCAAAATTTTCCAACTTTCAAAGTTGAAGGCTCAGTTGGTAATTAAGACAAAGCTAAAGTCCATGGTCTAATCCGTAAATAGCTCAATTTAAAATTTAACGGACCGTATAATGTCTCAAACGGTCCGTATCAATGGTGAGCTGATATTAAGTATCCTCTTGAGACATACCGCCTCACGCCGCCTACCTTTTTCGGATGGCATGTATAAAGCCAATCTCAATAATCAAGTTAGCTATGAGAAGGACCATCTCATTTCAAATGGCCTGTCTAACCGCCTCTATTAGCAAGAGGTGTCAAAATTTGACCCCTACATGTTGAACGACCATTGTTGACTAATTCTCACCTCTTGCCATATATATACCATCCATATTATGTCCATTTCATGCACCACATTTCTGATTATCCCTTCATATTCAATAATCAAGACAAACTAGAGTTTTAGTAAGTTAGTGTAAGAACAAGTCTAAAGGAGGAGATTATAATTAAAGAGCAAGTTCTGATCAAGTATTTCAGAAGAGTTAGAGGTCATACCATTTCAAACCTAGGATTCTGATATAGCTTGGAAGGAAGGTAAACATGGTCTTAGATTCATTTAAGTTCATTTATTTCATTTAAGAAAGTATCCAAACCTTGGTAAAGTTATGTTACAGAAGTTCTTTGAACACTTAAACCCAACTCGTTTTGTTGTCTAAAATGATTTTTAACACAACCCGTTTTGTGCAGATGATTAGATGGACAATCTAATCATGAGATGGCCCGTCTAATAGTGATGGGGTGTATAAATTGGTTGATGACCCGTCACCACACATACGAACCGTATAAAAGTGAAACGATTCGTTTTACTAATACGGGTCATCTAATTTTGTGACACACCGTATAACCCAAATTTTGGTTAAAACAGTAAAACTATGATTACACAGACCGTATAATCACCATACAACCCGTCTAAAACTAGAAATTATTATTTAACGGAAATTAAGTTTTAAATCTATAAAGCAAACCCGAATTTATAAACTCTGTTTGAAAAGATAAAACCAGACCAGTATGGTCTGCAACTGAATAAAAAGACGATCTAAGTATTTATGTAAACCTATTTATTATATGTAAAGTATCCAATGAACATGAAGCTGTCAGAATTGAGTTACCAAATAGAACAAAACAGATGAATACAATAAACGTTTACAACCAACTAAATAAATTTACTTTTATAGGGCAAACAGGTTGTTTGTCTAAAAGAGTCAGAAAACATTTGCACGAGATATGTAACATCCTACTTTCGATAAGAATTAATAAAATAAATTTCGCTTATTTTATAGTGTGTCGTTTATCGGTTTAAATAAGTAAACTAATAGAAGGTGGGTTTGGACTTTAGAGATGAAATAAGAAATGGAATGGGCCTTAGGTCCATGGACTTAACGGAGTATAAATACCCCTTAAAACCTTATCATTCCCATTTTTATCCATCTCTACACCATAGCCTACACCTTGGAAAACACACACAAACACTATCCTATAACCCGAACCAATATTCGAAGGCGGAAACCCGAGCTTGTTGGTGCTAGAACGTCGTGACAAACCAAACCAACATCAAGACTTGATTGTGTTCGTAGTTCGACTCATTTAAGGTACGTTTATAATTAGAAATCATTCATTTAGGTTCGGATTTGTTTAGGAAACCTTAGATCTGTATGAGAATGATAAAAACGAACCCAACATAACAAATCTTACTGAAATTGGTTAATATTTGATGGGTTAATCGATTGATAAACGAGCCGTACCTATATATGCGTAAATCGCACCCTGTAAAACCTAATATTTTGATGGTTGATGGATTGGGGTTTGTTGGCGCTGACAGTACGAATCCAATGGTACCAAATTTGTGTTGTTTCATTATAGAAGGTTAATTGCATTTTTAGAGGGTCTGTTGACCGTTTACTGTTCTTGATGATTTTGACTTTGACCTCCGAGTCAAAGTTGGATAAGATTGATGCAATGCGTTATGTCCAGATAACGAATTAGTTCACCAATTCGTTCTGTCAAGATTAGGAATTGGCTCACCCATTCGTTATGTTGAGATAACGAATCAGTTCACCAATTCGTTATGCCAAAGTAACGAATTAGGCTAGCGAACTAGGGTAACGAACCAGAAAATGAACCCGGTGATTCGTTACTTGCCAATTCGTTATGTTAACGAATCAGGTGATTCGTTACTCACTATTCGCTATGTTAAGATAACGAATCAGAATAACGAATCAGACATGTAAGATAACGAATCAGTTAACGAATGAGGCGTAATTCGTTATAACGAATGAGCTGGCGAATTAGGAAATAATTTAAAATCCTAATGGAAAATGTGTTAAGGCAGTTAACAAATGAGGCATAATTCGTTATAACGAATGGCTCGACCCCAGCCAGGGGCTTTGCCCCTTGGACCCCGCTAGGAGCTACCGTCCCTAGAACCCCGCTGCCAGGGGCGCTGCCCCCGGACCCCCGTACGTTGAGGGTAATTAAACTAGAAACGCGATATGGAAAGTGATAGAAATTAATACGCGTAATTGTTATACAGTTAGCTATGCACAACTAAAGAAAGGGATTACCATTAACGGTGAACGTAACCGCATTCAGGTGAGTTGCTAGCCCCATTTCCTTGTTATGTTTTTGGGGCTGTGCGCATACTCGATGTGATAGTTAATACATTTACCTTAAATGGTAAGTGTATGCCATGTATGATTTATACGCAGGGCCGGCTCGGGCATAGGGCAATGTGGGTGACCGACCGGGCACTTAATTTTCAGGGGCACAATTTTTTTTATATATTTTTATGAAAAAGAAATATGTATATTTAATGTTTTACTCTAGTTGTACAATAACTAGCTTGGTCTTGTGGCAAATTAGTTTGACTTCCAACCTAAAGATTGTAGGTTCTATTCTCATTTGAGAACTTTTTAAGCTTAATTTCATACAAAAAGATTTTTACACAACCAATATCATAACCAATTAAGCTCATTTAAAAATTTAATTGTTTAAACCAAACAAAAAACCATTTACATAAGGCCTAATTTTTTTTTTACTTATATTATTTCGTTACTCATTAAAGTTTACGAGCCTTTTTATTTCGTCTCGTCCGAGGCATATAAATTCTCGGAGACGGCCCTGTCGGTACCTGAACGATCTTCGGATATTGCACGTATTTACAAGGGAGGTATGTATGTAATGGATGAATGTGTATGATAGATATATGTACAACATATGAATATGTATGAATGAGTAAAGAATGTATATGTATGAGTAAAGAATGTATATGTATGTTATGGGTATGTAAAGACATAATGTACGAAGATGAAGAAGTAAATGATCATACCCTAATAATATCTGAGATAGAGAAGTAAAGAGGGATCAGACCCTACTAATATCTGAGATAAATAAGAAAGAGATCAGACCCTAATAATACTGAGATAAAAAAGGAAGGGATCCGACCCAAATAATATCTGAGATGGAAAGGATAGTAAATATATAGTATGGAAGTAATAAAGTATGTACGTATGTATGCAATTATGTAATGAAAGTAAAATAGTAAAATAATTATTATGTATATTCGGATGCATAATTGAAGGTAAGTTTACGTATTGTATGATATGTGAATAACTAGAACTCACTCAGCGTAGCTGACTTTTAGTATGCACGCAGGTGAGTAGAATGAGACAGCTGGCTTGAGCGGGGACACAAGGCGGAAGAATAAGAGTCTGGCATTTAAAGACGCAAGTTGTTTTATGTTTAATGTTTTGATTTTAAAAGACATGAATGATTTGAGACAAGTTATGAATTATTGTGTAATATTTATGAAAGTTTTATATTCTGTGTAAAGTTTTAATTAACTATGATATTTAGAACTGTGTTTATGAGTAAATCCAACGTCCAAAGTAGGGCACCGGTAACGGGGCCTTACAATATAACAAAATATCTAAAAACATTATAATACAAAATAAAAATAATAACACTCAAACCAAATACACATGTGTATGAATTCAAACATAACTGACAAATAATAGGCATACTATGCGTCTGTCCCAAAGTCGATTCTTCAATTGGCACATCTCCCGAAGAATGGTAGATTTGTGCGTGTGCGTGTGTTTAGCAGTGAGAACAAACCAGGGAAAAATAGTCTAGACATCTTTTTAATATGTTTAGAAAACTATCTTTGTATTTTAACAAATGATTATTAAATTCTTTTAGAGTCTGTCAACGTTTCCCCCGGAATGTCGCTGATGTGTTTTTAAACATTTTAGATAATTAAGTTAAGAATATACAAGGATTGGAGTCTTTCGAACAATGATAGACGCGACCATAGATTGCTCAATTTTTTTTAATTAAAACCTTTGTAAACTAATGTAACATCTCGAATTCTATATTATATATGTATTTGTATAACTATTCATATGCTATAAAAATAAAAGAGTATGATGTATTGAATAATTATAACCAACTATGAATAAGTTTTATAATGAAAGTTATATAACTCAAAATATAAAAGTTAGTATTTAGATTAAAGCACGAGAAAAATTGAGGGACTATTTAGTAATTCTGAAAAAGATGAATTAAAAGGGGTCAAAGGGGGTGTAACACCCCGACCTTGGATGGAGTAAGTCGGAGCGGTATTTAGATTGTTTATCGCTCATAGACACTATTAAGGCGAATATATATATATATATATATATATATATATATATATATATATATAAAAGGATTAAAATAAAAATACATAGTTTTGTAGGAATAACACAAATTTAGAGTTAAGAAACTATGTAGCATAAATCCTTAATCTTAGAAAACTATTTGGTAGCTTAAAACTACCAAATCAACCATTAGACCATAAATCCAATGGTCAAGATTGATTCTTACTCTTCCTAGAAATCTATTTATTTTTATTATAACTCACCCCTATATATATATACATATATATATATAATACTTCATTTCAAATAATCACAAGTACACATTTGTTTAAATCAAATAACAAAACATCAGAATATAAGAATAACAATTGATTAAAATAATCATAAAGGTCCCATCTAATTATCTTCGTTCCTTAGCACTTCATCAATCAACTTGTAGCACATTAAAAATAATATATTTTGGCAACACGTATGTTGGTGAGACTTCATAAGTTTGATATATAGATAATACAAAAGTACTTGTCGATTCACATGTCACAACGTAATAAATCCAATCATAAAGTGAACAAAAAGAAACTACAAATGCCCCATTCGTCAGTCCAAAGTCGAAATACTATGGGAATGATAACAAACCATCCATTTCAACCAAAATGGTAGAATAGGTGGCGAAAATACGGCCCGTCAAACCCTCCCGCTTTGATGTTTGATATACCCACCAAAAAACGATAAACACATTGCACATTATCACGTTAAGTCATCATAGACAATATGAAAGAAAATGTTATTAACATGCATGACATAATTGCGAATCGGTTGGTAAACAAAGAGCATGAACTAAAAAGGAAACATTGTAACGTGCTACAACCCAAATTTTTATAAAGCATTGAAAAACGGGTTATGAAACTCTCATTATATGATAAGCGAATAGAAGATAAAATAAACACTTAAGCGAATGAATCAGATGAGTTCAGTTCAACAAGTGATCATATAAAAATATAAAATATTTCTAGATTCAAAGAAAGAACGATCAAATAAATAGATGGTTAGGTTTGTAGTTTGGAGTTTTACGACTTGTTCTTGAGTTTTTTAACCAAGGAAAGAAAAGGAAAGGAGAGGGAAAGATAAGAAAGGGAAGGGAAGGAAATTTTTTTTAATTACGTGTGTTCTTGAGTTGAAAGGAAATTGGAGGAAAGAAAATGATAACTATGTTATCCTTAGTAATCATCTCATTATTGGGAGGATAACTTATTGGAAAAATACATTAATTTAATCCCTCCTAACTTCTCCTACTCCTTTCCTTTCCATCCTAAAAAAACTCAAGAACACCCACTTTTTAACTATCCTTAGTTTTCCTTTCCTTTCTCTCTTTTAAAAAAACTCAAGAACAGGCCGTTAAAGTCCTTGAATCAAAAATATATATTTCACTAAAAATTAATTTTAGTCTTTTCATCCTAAAACTTGAAAGCAAGTTAATTTTAATTATTTGCGAAGAGTCGGGTTACAATTATATGTTGGATTTGTTTGCGAGATAATCCAAAACGGGCCTAAAAACTATGAAAACAAGTTTAAGCGAGTGGTTCGGCTTTGGTCGCACATAACTCGACTTATGCCAGCTTTTGTCCCGACAAACTAAAAATATATTTTAGACATTTAAAAGATGAACGAAGTATGTTTTGCATGTTTATATGATAAAAAGTTCCAAACTTGACCGAAAGACAACATAAGCAAACCGGTTTGTTTTTGACAAACTAACACCATTGTTAAATTATTTTTGACATGACATCATGTTCTAAACGTTGGTATCGCACAAAAACTAGCTTGTACATTCATGAGGAATGATCAAGAGCATAATAAGAAAAAAGTCTTGATATATGACAGTTGACTTTTGAAAGTTGGCAAATGACACCAATTTAGAGAATAATAACAAATTTTCATAAATTGAGTTGCGGCAATTGTCACACCCCAACCTACAATGGAATACCGGGGTTCGAACCGTTGGTTCATAGCTCACAAGACAATACCATACAAATTAATATGACAATATCTAAATGTAACATCCTACTTTTGATCATAATAATAAAATAAAGTTCGTCTATTTTATTGTGGGTCGTGATCGGTTTAGATGACTAGAATATGAGTTGGGCTAGTGTTGGGTTATATGGATATGAGTTATGGACTTGGGTTATAAGGGAAAGAAGGAAAGACCATGGGCTTAAGCCCATGATCCATAATTATATAAGCTTTAATTACCCATGTAATCATTCATTTACACATATCCCTTACACCACCCAAAACACACACTTAAGCTTTCTCTCTAGTTCTTCCTTTTTCTCTAGCCGAAACCAAGAAGGAAACCGAGCACCGACCCGAGGTAATGCTAGTATGATGTTTTATTTACTTAAACCCGTCAGATTTAGTCACGAAACGACGAGCCGACACCGTTAAACCGTTTAAGTTACGAGATTCGGGTGGAATCGGGTATAAACCGAACCTAAAATGAGCTTAGGGATCACCCTAGCTCAGATCCGGATCGAACGGGACGAAAAACAATGAAAAACGGTGAAAATACGTTTTTCCGGTGAGATTTGCGTTTTTCCGGCACGGCGGCGCCGGAAAGGCGGCGTGAATGTTTAAGGTTGTCAGAGAATGTTTCTGACATTCTCTAACCTAGCCTAACCCTAATTCGTTACGGAAGCCTAACGAACTAACCCATGATTCGTTAAGCCAATTCGCTATGGAAGAATAACGAACTAGCTTCATTCGCTAACTAATTCATTAAGAAATTCGTGTTCCAATTCGTTAAGTAGTTCGTTGAGGGCGAACTGGCGCATGAACCCCATTTCGTTAAAGGTTCAGTTCAGTTCGCTATGAATTTCAATTCGTTAGCCAGACTGAACGAATGAGGTCCAATTCGTTACACGAACCAGTTCGCTATGATAGTTAATTCGTTAAGAACTGAGGAACGAATTAGAAGTTTAACAAAATGAAAGGATGGTCCCTAGACTTAGAAAAGAATGAATTAATTACAAAGAAGCCCTCGAACTTTTAAGTTAGCTAATTAAGTGATGAATTAAAATTCTATTGGAAAATGTGTTACCCCAGCCAGGGGCTCTGCCCCTAGGACCCTCCTAGAGGCTGCCGCCCCTAGATCCCGCTGCCAG
The DNA here is from genome assembly GCF_021521415.1 of Bidens hawaiensis. Lineage (NCBI taxonomy): Eukaryota > Viridiplantae > Streptophyta > Magnoliopsida > Asterales > Asteraceae > Bidens > Bidens hawaiensis. The sequence goes on along the minus strand of NW_027496573.1, from coordinate 121,108 downwards.
GGGCGCTGCCCCCGGACCCCCGCTCTTTATGGGTTATAAGTAGACTAGAAAGACGTTATAGATAGTGATAGTTAATTGATACGTGTAATTATTATACAGTTAGTCGTGCACCGCTCAAGAAGGGAATAACCATAAACAGTGAACGTAACCGCATTCAGGTGAGTTTCTAGCCCCATTCCTTGTTATGTTTTTCGGGGATGTGTGCATACTCGATGTGATTAGTTAATACACTTATCCTAAGTGATAAACGTATGCCATATGTAACACCCCGACCAAAGGCGGATTATACATCGGGGCGCCACATATTGTTTCATTACTCGTGACACTATTTGGGTGTCAATATTTAATAAATATATTCATTCGCGCACGCGCAAAGTAAACACAAGATAACATAAAGCAACATAATTCAATATATTATAAGGCAAATTATTCGAACAACAATAACTTGTCTTGATACATTTTAATCTAGGTCCAAAAGTAAAAACGTCCTACGTGTCCACAAGCTCCAAATGTAGCTACAGCAAACCTGAACATGTGTTAAAATAAACGTCAAACACTTGCGTGTTGGTGAGAAATCAAGTTTAATATCATACATAGATAACAATAATTCTGCGCGCAACACGTGTATGTCTGGTGTTTAACAAGGGTGCAATCAGATTGTGATCAAGCCTAAATAGATCATAGCTCATAGTTCATAGTTCAATCCGTGCTCCCAATTGAGCACAAAAACGAGAAAACATCTGTGCAAGTGTAAACAAAGAAAACCGTAAACGATAGGTCTCCCGTGTTCATCTAATGGATCCATGAAAACTGCGGAATAGGCCGAACAAAGCGGTTAATGATACACACATACAAATAACAGCCAAGTAAACGTCCTCAACACATGGGATACTGCGCGACTAAAGTTCATAAACAAGTTTAAGACTCTAAGTTTGTACGAACACATGAACATCCCAAAACATTAAAAATAAAAAGGGATTAGGTACGAGATTACTCACTTGATAAACGATGCGGTGTAAGATAAAGCAAGAACCAACTTTAAACAAGCACAAGTTAACCTATAAACAAGATTATTGTTTTAATGATTGGTTTTAAGTCTTGATTATGAGTTAGCATAATTAATAAGTAAATTATTATATATATTATATATATATTACCGGAAAAGCAGGGCAGAACAGGGAGGAAGACGGAGGCAGAGAGGGAGGCGACAGAGGATCAACGGCAGAGAGCAAGGAAGACAGGAGAGATTAAGTGTTTTGTGTGTGTTGTGTTAGGAAAAATAATACTATTATTTATAGAGAAACCCTAGGGAACACAATCCCTAGAAAAAAGGGGAAAAGATCTCAAAAAGCAAAAGATTCCAAAAGCAAAAGATATCAAAAGATATGGCATCAGGAAAAAGAGAAAAAGGCTGACAGGGAACAGTAAAAAGGCATGGGCGGATCAGATAAAGGTACTGGTCAAAGCATGGAAAAAGCATATTTCCAAAGATAATGTCAGTCACTTTTTCTGCCAACCAATGGGGTTGGTGCTCATGCTGCGCCAAAAGTGGCTTTTCAGACATAAAGCAGATTAGGTCAACAGCACAAAAGATAAGACAACACAAAAGCAAACGGCTAGATTAAACAGAAGAAAACTCAAAGGGTTTAGCGCGAGAAAGCTCGAGCGCGAAGGCAGACACAGAAGGTCAAGAGAGCGCGAGCGCGAAGGCAGACAGAACCAACCCTAACGCGTCGCGGAAAGAACTACATTTCTAAGCGCGCCGCGGGAAGAATCACATTTCTTAGCGCGCCGGGGGAGGAACTAAAATTCCTAGCGCGCCGCGGGAAGAACTATAATTCTTCGCGCGTCGAGGGATGAACTACGATTCTTAGCGCGCTGCGAGAAGAACTACAAATCCTTAGCGCGTCGCGGGAAGAACTACCGTTCTTAGCGCGCTGCGAGAAGAATTACAATTCTTAGCGCGCTGCGAGAAGAGTTCGTCTCGCGTATCGCTGTAACAGGTGGTCTTCACGCAGGATTCCTTGCGTGGAGCTGCGCAGACAACCTTAGGCGGGAAGGAACAAAGGACAAGCAAAGAGTTAGAAGAAAACGAGGGAAACAAGGCTTAAGGGCGGGACGGCGACAAGAGGGAAAAGAAGGCGGAAAGAGAGAAGGAAGAGGGACGGGACGGCGGAAAGAAAGAGAGAGAAAGAGGCGGGAAGGAAAATATATTATTATTATTAAAAGTAAAATATAAGTATAAATAAATATTAAATCATAAAAGAAAGAGATCGGGTCAGAGAAACGGGTACCTGGGTCGGGTCGGATTGGGGCAGATGTCACAGTCTCCCCTACTTTAAGAAATTTCGTCCCGAAATTTATCTCGAAGTAGGTTGCGCAGAGAACAGGTGCGGGTACTTGATCTTCATTTGATCTTCCCTTTCCCATGTAAACTCGGCTCCGCGCTTGGACTCCCAGCGAACTTTCACGATAGGGATACGACTGCGCTTGGTTTGCTTAACCTCGCGATCCATAATCTCAACAGGCTTCTCAACGAAATGCATAGATTCATCAACTTGAACTTCATCAAGTGGAACGTGAAGGTTCTCGTCAGCTAAACACTTCTTGAGATTGGATACATGGAACGTTGGATGCACATTACTGAGCGCGGGCGGCAGGTCAAGTCTGTAGGCAACTTTTCCTACACGCGCGAGAATCTTGTATGGACCAACATAACGAGGAGCAAGCTTACCTTTCTTCCCAAAGCGGACAACACCCTTCCAGGGCGACACTTTGAGGAGGACAAGATCACCAACTTGAAATTCGAGAGGCTTCCGCCTACGATCTGCGTAACTCTTCTGTCGGCTTCTGGCAGTCAGCAGATGATCACGGATCTTGGCGATTTTATCGGTTGTCTCTTGAACAAGTTCGGGTCCTGTGATTTGAGCTTCTCCCACTTCGCTCCAACAAATCGGGGAGCGGCACTTACGACCGTAAAGTGCTTCAAATGGGGCCATACCGATACTGGAATGATAGCTGTTATTATAAGAGAACTCGATCAAAGGCATGTGTGAATCCCAATTACCTCCAAAATCAAGAACACAAGATCGGAGCATATCCTCAAGAGTTTGAATAGTTCGCTCAGACTGACCGTCAGTCTGAGGATGATATGCCGTACTCATGTCCAAGCGAGTTCCTAGCGCAGATTGGAGAGATTTCCAAAAGCGAGATATAAAACGGCCATCGCGATCGGATATGATGCTCAAAGGAGTACCATGGCGGCAGACAATTTCCTTGACATAAAGCTGCGCGAGTTGCTCAACACGGTAGTTTTCACGAATGGGCAGAAAGTGAGCAGACTTGGTCAAACGATCCACTATTACCCAAATACTATCATGTTTGCTTGCTGTCAAAGGTAACTTGGTAATAAAGTCCATTGCTATACTTTCCCATTTCCACGTAGGAATTTCTGGTTGTTCGAGCAAACCAGATGGGCGTTGGTGTTCAGCTTTTACCTTAGAGCAAGTCAGGCATTTAGCTACGAACACAGCAATATCCTTCTTCATACCGGGCCACCGATAAGTAATGCGCAAATCCTTGTACATCTTATCAGCGCCGGGATGAACGGAATACCGAGATTTATGCGCTTCACTCAGGATATCAGCGCGAAGATTCTCATCACAGGGAATCCAGATGCGATTAAGGTAGCAGAGAATTCCACTCAGATTGGGCACAAAATGAGCTTCCGCGCCACACGCTAACTCGGCGCGAAGGTTACCATTACTGATGGATGCGCGCTGCGCGTCACGAATACGCGATTCAAGGTTGCTTTGAATCGGCGCGAAGTGAAGCTGGGTGCGCGGCAAGATACAGTTAAGCTGGCAGGGTTTTCGGCTGAGCGCATCGGCTACCACATTAGCCTTACCAGGATGATACCGGATCTCACAATCGTAATCGCTGATGAGTTCGTTCCATCGGCGTTGCCTCATGTTAAGTTCCTTCTGATCAAAGATATGTTGAAGGCTTTTATGGTCAGTGTAGAGGATACACTTAGTACCATAAAGGTAGTGTCTCCAGATTTTCAAGGCAAAAACAATTGCACCAAGTTCGCGATCGTGAGTTGTATAGTTCTTCTCGTGAACCTTGAGTTGCCTTGATGCGTAAGCGATAACCTTGCCTCGTTGCATAAGAACACAACCGAGACCTTGGTTGGAGGCATCGCAGTACACGACAAAATCATCATTACCCTCAGGTAGCGCAAGAACAGGAGCTTCACACAACAAACGCTTGAGCGTTAGAAAGGCTTCTTCTTGCTTCGAGCCCCAAATATACGGTTTACCTTTGTGCGTTAGAGTTGTTAAAGGCAAAGCGATCTTCGAGAAGTTCGAAATGAATCGCCGGTAATAACCAGCTAAGCCCAGAAAGGAACGGATCTCAGAAGGAGTGGTCGGCGTAATCCAGTTCTTGATTGCTTCAATTTTGGATGGGTCGACATGAATACCTATCTTGTTTACAACATGACCAAGAAACTGTACTTCATCAGACCAGAATTCACACTTGGAAAGTTTAGCAAAGAGTTGCTCGGCTCTAAGCTTTTGCAATACCAATCGAAGATGTTGCTCATGCTCGGCCTTGGTCTTAGAATAAACCAGAACGTCATCGATAAACACAATCACGAATTTATCTAAGAAAGGCCTACACACCCGATTCATTAGATCCATGAAAACGGCGGGTGCGTTGGTTAAACCGAAGGACATGACCAAGAATTCAAAATGGCCATAACGAGTTCGAAAAGCAGTCTTCGGAACATCTTCATCGCGGATGCGCAACTGGTGATAGCCAGAGCGGAGATCAATCTTGGAAAAACAAGAGGCACCTTGGAGTTGATCAAAGAGGTCGTCAATACGCGGTAAGGGATACCGGTTTTTAATGGTGAGTTTGTTCAACTCGCGGTAATCTATACACATGCGAAACGATCCATCTTTCTTTTTAACGAACAACACCGGAGCACCCCAGGGCGAAGAGCTAGGGCGAATGAATCCTTTAGCAGTCAACTCTTGAAGTTGGCTTGCCAATTCTTGCATCTCAGCGGGCGCAAGACGGTAAGGAGATTTAGCTACGGGGGAAGCACCAGGGACAAGATCAATACGGAACTCGATTTCACGAGCGGGAGGGATACCAGGAAGATCATCAGGAAAAACTTCAGGAAAATCACGCACAACAGGGATATCGCGAAGCTTCTTTTCTTCAGCAGGTTTAACCACATGGGCTAGAAATGCAATACACTTCTTCCGCATGAGTCTTTGGGCTTCGGCGCAAGACATAAGTTTAAGACCACTGGAGGGTTTTTCGCCGTAGATATGAAGATCACCATTTTCTCGAGGTATGCGAATCATCTTCTTGGCGCAAATAACTTCGGCGCGATTATGCGTAAGCCAGTCCATACCAATGATAACATCAAAGCTTCCAAGGGGCATGGGGATGAGGTCGATCAGAAAATCGTTTTCGTTAAGGTTAAGCGTGCAATCTTTAATCACTGAGTTAATTAAAACAGTTTCACCATTAGCCAATTCAACTGAAAAATCTTCTTTTAAGTTATCGTGCGGTCGCGCAATCTTCTGCTCAAAGGCGCGAGAGATAAAACTTCGATCGGCGCCAGTATCAAAAAGTACAGAAGCATAAAATCCGTTAAGCAAAAATGTACCATTAACTACGTCATTATTCGCTTGCGCTTGGTGCGCGGTTATGTTAAAAGCTCGTCCACGTGTCACTTGGTTCGAAATCTGGTTCACCGGATTCGCTTGTGTGATTTGCACTTGTAGTCTCGGGCACGCGTTCCGGAAATGACTGGGATCACCGCAGTTATAGCACGACCTGGGTCGTGGGTTTTGGTAGGTTGGTTGTGGGTTCTGCGGGTAGACTGGTGGTGTTTGCGCAGTTGGGTTGGCGAGAGGGACTCTACATTATTCGGCAGAGTGACCAACACGGCCACATCGGTTACATTGTCGACACGGGGTTTGGGTTGGGTGGTGAAGTCTACAGGTTAGGCAAAAGGGTTGATTTCCTGTGTAAGGTTTCTTAAGTGGCGGGGCAGGGAGTGCGGGATTGGTTAAGGCATAGTTATGGACTACAGGAGGTGTTGGGTAGGCTGTCAGTGGGTTAGGCGTGTAAACTGGAGGTTGGTAGATGGGTTGCTGGACAATGGACGGGTTGGTAAGCGCATAGGCTTTGCGCCTGCGCTTGAGGTTGTTACGGTTTGAGGGTTCTGGTTTGGTTTCTGTTGGTTCAGGAACAGTCTTGGTGAGTTTGGTCTTTTCTGTTCCCCGCAGGAACAGGGTTCCTGCTCTGACATGGTTGTCGCTGAGCACAGCGGCCAACTCGATGGCGTCAGAGAGGGTAACTGGGTTTCTGGCCCATACAGAATCTTGAATTTCCATGGGGAGACCCCCAAGGAATTTCTCTATGGCTCGGCGGGAAGGGGTAACAAGGTGAGGGACAAGCAGGCTTAGTTCATGGAAGCGCGTCGCGTACTCGCGCGCTTCACCACTGTATTGCTTAAGATTCCAAAATTCTTCCTCCAGGCGCTTAACTTCGTTGGGAGGGCAGAATTCTCGCGTCAGAATTTCCTTGAATTCCTCCCATGTCATGCTAGAAGCAGCTTCTGCGCCACGCGCATGAGCTACTCCATTCCACCATGTAAGCGCTCTAGATTCCAGGACACTGGAAGCATACAGGGTTCGTCTGTCTGAGGGGCATTGGGTGTGGAGGAAGCATACAGCTTCTGCGCCCCTAGATCCCGCTGCCAGGGGCGCTGCCCCCGGACCCCCGCTCTTTATGGGTTATAAGTAGACTAGAAAGACGTTATAGATAGTGATAGTTAATTGATACGTGTAATTATTATACAGTTAGTCGTGCACCGCTCAAGAAGGGAATAACCATAAACAGTGAACGTAACCGCATTCAGGTGAGTTTCTAGCCCCATTCCTTGTTATGTTTTTCGGGGATGTGTGCATACTCGATGTGATTAGTTAATACACTTATCCTAAGTGATAAACGTATGCCATATGTAACACCCCGACCAAAGGCGGATTATACATCGGGGCGCCACATATTGTTTCATTACTCGTGACACTATTTGGGTGTCAATATTTAATAAATATATTCATTCGCGCACGCGCAAAGTAAACACAAGATAACATAAAGCAACATAATTCAATATATTATAAGGCAAATTATTCGAACAACAATAACTTGTCTTGATACATTTTAATCTAGGTCCAAAAGTAAAAACGTCCTACGTGTCCACAAGCTCCAAATGTAGCTACAGCAAACCTGAACATGTGTTAAAATAAACGTCAAACACTTGCGTGTTGGTGAGAAATCAAGTTTAATATCATACATAGATAACAATAATTCTGCGCGCAACACGTGTATGTCTGGTGTTTAACAAGGGTGCAATCAGATTGTGATCAAGCCTAAATAGATCATAGCTCATAGTTCATAGTTCAATCCGTGCTCCCAATTGAGCACAAAAACGAGAAAACATCTGTGCAAGTGTAAACAAAGAAAACCGTAAACGATAGGTCTCCCGTGTTCATCTAATGGATCCATGAAAACTGCGGAATAGGCCGAACAAAGCGGTTAATGATACACACATACAAATAACAGCCAAGTAAACGTCCTCAACACATGGGATACTGCGCGACTAAAGTTCATAAACAAGTTTAAGACTCTAAGTTTGTACGAACACATGAACATCCCAAAACATTAAAAATAAAAAGGGATTAGGTACGAGATTACTCACTTGATAAACGATGCGGTGTAAGATAAAGCAAGAACCAACTTTAAACAAGCACAAGTTAACCTATAAACAAGATTATTGTTTTAATGATTGGTTTTAAGTCTTGATTATGAGTTAGCATAATTAATAAGTAAATTATTATATATATTATATATATATTACCGGAAAAGCAGGGCAGAACAGGGAGGAAGACGGAGGCAGAGAGGGAGGCGACAGAGGATCAACGGCAGAGAGCAAGGAAGACAGGAGAGATTAAGTGTTTTGTGTGTGTTGTGTTAGGAAAAATAATACTATTATTTATAGAGAAACCCTAGGGAACACAATCCCTAGAAAAAAGGGGAAAAGATCTCAAAAAGCAAAAGATTCCAAAAGCAAAAGATATCAAAAGATATGGCAGCAGGAAAAAGAGAAAAAGGCTGACAGGGAACAGTAAAAAGGCATGGGCGGATCAGATAAAGGTACTGGTCAAAGCATGGAAAAAGCATATTTCCAAAGATAATGTCAGTCACTTTTTCTGCCAACCAATGGGGTTGGTGCGCATGCTGCGCCAAAAGTGGCTTTTCAGACATAAAGCAGATTAGGTCAACAGCACAAAAGATAAGACAACACAAAAGCAAACGGCTAGATTAAACAGAAGAAAACTCAAAGGGTTTAGCGCGAGAAAGCTCGAGCGCGAAGGCAGACACAGAAGGTCAAGAGAGCGCGAGCGCGAAGGCAGACAGAACCAACCCTAACGCGTCGCGGAAAGAACTACATTTCTAAGCGCGCCGCGGGAAGAATCACATTTCTTAGCGCGCCGCGGGAGGAACTAAAATTCCTAGCGCGCCGCGGGAAGAACTATAATTCTTCGCGCGTCGAGGGATGAACTACGATTCTTAGCGCGCTGCGAGAAGAACTACAAATCCTTAGCGCGTCGCGGGAAGAACTACCGTTCTTAGCGCGCTGCGAGAAGAATTACAATTCTTAGCGCGCTGCGAGAAGAGTTCGTCTCGCGTATCGCTGTAACAGGTGGTCTTCACGCAGGATTCCTTGCGTGGAGCTGCGCAGACAACCTTAGGCGGGAAGGAACAAAGGACAAGCAAAGAGTTAGAAGAAAAAGAGGGAAACAAGGCTTAAGGGCGGGACGGCGACAAGAGGGAAAAGAAGGCGGAAAGAGAGAAGGAAGAGGGACGGGACGGCGGAAAGAAAGAGAGAGAAAGAGGCGGGAAGGAAAATATATTATTATTATTAAAAGTAAAATATAAGTATAAATAAATATTAAATCATAAAAGAAAGAGATCGGGTCAGAGAAACGGGTACCTGGGTCGGGTCGGATTGGGGCAGATGTCACACCATATATGTATTATGTGAAATGTATGAATGGTTTCTTGCCGGTACATGAACGATCTTCGGAATTGCATGTACTGCCAGGAAATGGTTGGTGTTATATGTATGTTGTAAGATGAAGAATGAATGATGTATGTATGTGAGAAACTACGATTATGTATATAGAAAGTATGTTAAGGAGGTATGGAAAAAAAGGGTACCGGACCCTAATAATATCCGAGGATGGAGGGTACCGGAGCCTAATAATATCCGAGGATGAAGGGTGACCGGACCCTAATAATATCCGAGGATGGAGGGTACCGGACCCTAATAATATCCGAGGTATGTAGGGCGAATTCTCTTTATAATGTAAGGTTATTTATGAATGTATAATAAAGGACTGATGGACAGGTTAAGTATGTAATGTGTACCTTCGGCCACATATATGTGTATGTAAAGTAAGTTATGTGATAAACTAGAACTCACTCAGCGTAGCTGACTTTTAGTATGCACGCAGGTTAACAGGTTGAGACAATTGGTTTGAGCAGGACACATGGCAAGATCGAAGAGGCTGGCATCTGAAGAAATGTTGTGATGTTTTAAAGACTATGTTTTGTTTTAAATGACTATGAATGTTTTATAAGACAAGATTTGAAGGTTATGTAAGATATTATGGTTGAAGTTTTTACATTCCGCGAATGTTTTTATTAACTCTGATGATTGGAACTATGTTGATGAGTAAATCCAACATCAAAGTAGGGATACCGGTAATGGGGCCTTACACTAAATTACTTTATTAAAACTTCAATCAGGTACACATCGTCTCAACTTGTTACAAACAGAATAAAAACAACCAAACTAGTTGTCTTTTTACTTATAACCAAAAGCTCATTCTATGTGATCTTTAACCTTCACTCAAGCCATATGATAACCTGCAATATGCGTACAAAATAAAATATATTTAGAGTTAATAGCCATTTTTGTCCCTGTGGTTTGCTACTTTCGCCACTTCAGTCCAAAGTTTGAAATTTTGTCAATTTAGTCCTTATAGTTTTAAACATTAGCCAATTACGTCCCCCTGTCTAACGGCGTCCAACTATGCCGTTAGTTTTAGGGGTATTTTTGTCTTTCTCCTGTTTATTTTTAGTTAATGGTCAGTTTCGTCCCTGTGGTTTGATACTTTTGCTACTTCAGTCCAAAGTTTGAAATTTGTCAATTTTATGTTTAATTTAATCAGTTTTTATTTTATTTTATTTATTTATTTTTTTTTTTGCTACTTCAGTCCATGATGGAATTCATTGGTAAAGTGGTCAAGGTAATTCCATAAAACCGAACTATACCGAAAAAACTAAAATCGTTTCTTTGATTAATGCATAATAGTTAGGGTTTAGAGATTAACATATCGTAGTAAACATTTGGGTCGAAATCAACATCAGGAGGTCGAATATCCCACATTTCCATGTTTGCTCAAGAAATCGATGCACTAAATCGCATGTGTGTTCTTTAAATCGCGGTATTGTTCTTGAATTCGTCGAATTCAACCCTAGAATTGTAGTCGATAGGAAGAATTCAAGAACAACAGTACGATTTGAAGAACACACATGCGATCTAGTGCATCGATTTCTTGAGCAAACATGGAAATGCGGGATATTCAACCTCCTGATGTTGATTTCGACCAAGATGTTGCTACGATATGTTAATCTCTAAACCGTAACTATTATGCATTAACCAAATAAACTACTTTAGTTTTATTGGTATAGTACGGTTTTAGGGAATTACCTTGACCACTTTACCAATGAATTCCACCATGGGGAGAGTTTAGAAAATGTCTTGAAACTAAATACGAGGGGGGTATGATTATTGTTATCGACAGAGTAAACGTAAACCTGTTTTGGTTGATACTTGATGGTTTTGGGCTTGGATTATGCTCATAAGGGCTAGAGACAAAAAAAAAACTATAATTAATTAAACATAAAATTGAAAAAATTTCAAACTTTGGACTGAACTAGCAAAAGTATCAAACCACAAGGATGAAACTGACCATTAACTAAAAATAAACATGAGAAAGACAAAAATACCCCTTAAACTAACGGCATAGTTGGATGCCGTTAGACGAGAGGACACAATTGGCTAATGTTTAAAACTATAAGGACTAAATTGACAAAATTTCAAACTTTAGACTGAAGTGGTGAAAGCAGCAAACCACAGGGACGAAAATGGACATTAACTCATATATTTATCAACACAAAATAGAATATATTTATCAACACAAGTTTGAGTATAGTTTTCGACGCTAAATATAATATAAGACAAAAACTGCAAACCAATACTGTGAGTATCAACAATTAAACAAATGAAAGTAATTGGTGTCAGTTGACCGTGTCTCACGAACATGGGCTATGGATACGAAGACGATCTCGATAATTTATTCTAGAATAAATGATGTTCCTCTCTGAATGCTAGAATTAAACAAATAAGAAGTAAACAAATAGCAAATAATCATTTAATCGATCAACACACCATATTCACAGTTTGCTAGTTGTGTATAGTATGTAATATGTAAAGTATGAATGAGTACACATAAGTCCCAAAAAGGTTTAAAAATAGTAAAGTAGAGTGATTACTCACCTTAATGATAACTGAGCTAAAACAAATAAATTAAGAATAATAAACCAAAGCTTGAACTTTAACGCACTGACTGATTCGACACGAACTAACCTGGGACTTTTAGAAAGTAAACTATAATTAAAAGCAACAATATTACAATTTGAATCAGATTAGTTAGACAAGTAAAACTCGAGTTATGAAGTTTTCTAGATTTAAACGAGCTGATACTGTTCAAAGTCCAAACTTCGATTCAAGAGTCGGGTTCAAACCAGTAAACTCAAAGTTTCGTGATGAACAAAAAAGTCTTCTAGTACGAAATCTAGTTTTGACCAGAAGATAGAGAAATCGGATAGTAAAATATTTTGACTATTATGCCCTAAAACGGAACATAATCAAATTGACCACCGAGACTCTATCAATCACTGAAATTGATTGAGGGATTTTGTTTATGATATGAAAATACATATTTTATCAGAAGACAACTTACCCGAAAAGATTAAGGAATGTAACATCCCAAATTTCAAATAATAATATTTTATATATTATTTCTTATAAGGGAAAATTTACTTAAGTTAGTAAATAAATAAAATAAAGAAGGAAAGATAAGTAGGCTAATTAATGAATTAATCATGGACTAAAAATAAAAGATGGCCCTTAGGTCCATGGGCTTAGAGGAGTATAAATACCCCCTTAAACCCTAAATTTTTCCATTTCCATCCATTCCACACCTTGCCTACACCTCAAAACACACACATAAACACACCCTTACGGCCGCAAGATAGAGGAAGAAATCCATGACCCAAATCAAGCTACTTATTGATAGATCTTGGGTATTTAAACAAGATTCAAGACTATGGCTCATAACCAAGCTAACCCGTAGCCTAGAAACGTCAAAAGGTATGTTCTTTAACCTTAAAGGTTTCGTTTTTATGAACAATTTGCCATGAGACTTGACCCTAGAGTAGATCGGGTCTAGATGTTTCATAAAAATGCAAACTTGATGTTCAAGATGAACTCAATCAACTTTCTACCTAAAGACCTAGCTAGAATGGGTTCGAAATTGATAAAGGTTTAAACTTCACACCTAAAATGGGGTTGAATCTCGTTAAGGAAATGCTAACGGGTGTAAAACGGTTAGGACGAGTAGAAAGGGTGGTTAAAATTCATGATATGAGCCATAAAACAGTTACTGAGCTAGGTAAAAGTTATAAAAATAGAAAGGTGAGCTGAACACACCTAACCTGAGGGTTCTCGGCCAAGACTGAGGGTTCTCGGCCAACCCATGCTCTCGGCCAGATATGGAATCTCGTACAACACGAGATCTCGGTCAAATAGGGGATTTCGGTCAAGAATGGGTTCTCAGCCAATATGGTTCTCTACAAAGAGTTCTCGGCCACTTGGTTTTTTTATGGTTTGGGCTTGAGTCCAGTTGGGTCCAGAAAATGGACAGTTGGGCCTGAATTAACTCAGTCCATTTGGTCTAAGCCCACATTCCAAGTAAACAAAGTTAGCCCATTATCATGAACTGAACAAACAAGCCCAACTTAGAAAATACGTTGATTAGCTAGAATACCAACTTAAATAATTATACGGTTAATATATATATATATATATATATTTAAAAGTTAGCCGTGCACAAGTAAAGAAGGGGATAACAATTAACGGTGAACGCAGCAGGATCCAGGTGAGTTTCTAGCCCCATTTTTGTGTTATGTTTTCGGGGTTGTGTGCATACTCGATGTGATTGTTAATACATTTATCCTAAGTGATAAATGTATGCCTTATGTGATTATATGAAAGGTATAAATGATTGCTTGTCGGTACGTGAACGATCTTCGGATATTGCACGTAATGTCAAGTTATAATGCTATATATGAGATATAAATGTTATGTATGTAAGAGATAGAAAGGTAGAAAAATAGACTGGACCCTAATAATATCCAAGGCAGAAAAGGGACGGAGCCCTTTAATAATCTCGAGGTAGAAAAGGGATTGGAACCTAATAATATCCAAGGCAGAAAAGGGACTGAGCCCTTTAATAATCTCGAGGCAGAAAAAGGACTAAACCCTAATAATATCCAAGGCAGAAAAATGAGACCGAACCCTAATCCGAGGCAGAATAGAATAAAGTAAAGTAAAATTTGAATTATGAAAGTATGAATGAAAGCATGTATGAATGTAAGTAAAGTATGTTATGTTATTAACTAGAACTCACTCAACGTAGCTGACTTTTAGTATGCACGCAGGTGAGTAGGATGAGACAGCCCGCTTGAGGGGGACACGTGGCATTGAATAAGGGGCTGGCATCGGAAGACACAAGACGATTATGTTTAATGTTATGCTATTTTGAAAGACAAGAATGTTTATTTTAAGACATGTTATGGATTAATGTAATGTTTTATGAAAGTTTTTATATTCCGCGTATGTTTTTATTAACTCTGGTGAAAAGAACTATGTTGATGAGTAAATCCAACGCCCAAATGTGAGGCACTGGTAACGGGGCCTTACAAGGAACAAGAAAATAAACGAGGTCAAATAATCTTGAAACTTGAAAGTCAACGGTGGCTTGAAGAACTTGAGTAATCTTGAAGAACCCAACAATGGAGAAGGGAAATTTCGTGGGATGGGGGAGGATGGCTAGAAGTTAGTAGTTTTAGGGTTTGAGAATGTGTTTTGGTTATGTATGTAGAGGTAAAACTTATTAGTTTAGTAACCAACTCGATTAACGAAGAAAATAAACTATTGATGACAAAAATCAGGTCTATTAACTTCAAGATTTCGGTGTAATCAACAAGAAATGAATGTAGACATGTTACAATAGCTGATTAGTTATCTTGGATCTCCATTCTGGTGATCTGAGGTCGTTTAAGGGAAGATTTAACAAGAAACAAATCATAAATAACAATTTGCAGATCTGTCGTAGATAGAGATACGCTATGGGGTTTAGGGAAACTCATTGCATATTGCTGAGGGTAAATTTTTACCATATTTTGATTTTGACAGTTTTTGTCCCTGATGTTTCAAAAAATGTGTTTTTAGCCATTTTAAGCTATTTTAAGAGTTTCTAACGACTATTTGACAATTTTGAAAGTTATGAAAATATAAAAGAAGTTAAACCAAGTTAAATATCAATAAATACAAGTTTTTATTAATGCGCAAAATCTTAATTACATTCCCGAAGTCGGGTAAATGAATAACAATACAAATATGAAAAATCCAAAATGTTACAGAAATGAGAAGAAAATGAACTCTGTTTATAGACGAATTGAGCCAAAGATGTTTCAGTTGGATTAAACTGGTCAAAAAATGTTAAATGAGTTTGAATAACATTCAACATGAAATTGATTATAAATATTGAGTTGAAACATCTTATCTTACTATAATAATAAACAAAGATAATTATGCTTAGTTGTCCTAACCACATTTAATCCTAACATAAAATTCCTTTCTACTCTTCTATTCTCTCTTCTCCTTAACTTATGTTATTCATAGGTCATGGGTGAAAACTATTTTACCCATTAATTACAACATTTTCAATATATTTCAACATATTATACACACATTAATGACAATTTACAACAATTTAATATCTAAAATATAATTATGCTCCATGTATATCTTATCATGTTTTTCATTAAAAAATAAAACATTTTTTTAACAACTTGTTAATTCATTTTGAATTATGAAAAGTTTCTCATTTCATATATTTAAATTTTGTATTATGTATGCTATTTAACTTAAATTTCTAATTAATGTGATTATTTAATTTTGAATTTTTAATTTAATTTCTAAACATAATCATTCTAAAAAAAACTTTTAAACATTAAAACCATGATCAACACAAACTTTTTTCCTTAACAAAATATAAATTTGATATGTCTGTTTTTCAGAATCGTGAGTTCTGCTTTTTTTAACTTCATAAATAGTTATGACATAATCAATTTCAATCCTAACTTCAATTTTCCTCCTATTTTATAATCTCTATTCTCCTCAATTTATGTTATTATCCATGGGTTATAAATTTAATTGGTATAACCCATTAGTTGTAACTTATATTGAAAAATGGTATTTAATGTAATTTAAATCACACTAAATTTTATTAACCCATTACATCTAATTTTACTGTTAAATATAGAAAGTTTAACTGTTATTTTTTAAAAATAATATAAACTATTGCATATCTATAATAAGTTTAAAATCAAATAGTGGATTATTAAATTAGTTAAATAATTATTTACAAACCATCATCGTATAATAATTAGCGACATATATTTATAATATGTATTTAATTATGTGTATACTTCAAATTTCGTTGAATAAACACAATACTTAAAATTGTAAAATTCATAAAACACCTTCTAACTTCCATTCATATTGATCATATAAAATACCTTTAATATGTTTAGGTAATCTAACTATACTATTAAAGCAATAGGCTTTATGTCTATTTCACCTCTTCCTATTGGTTGTTGATTAAACCTTCCATGTATATCAATCACTTGTCTAATTTTCATCTTATAATCAATTCTCTTTAATTATTCTCTTTCATATTTAATTTAATTTTAATCTTGAATCTTTTATAATTATATTTCAAGTTAATAATTATAATTCATAATTTTGACTCCGGCTAATTAAATTCATTTTGGAGAATTTCTAGGCAATTAATGATATTTACGAAATTATAACTACTAAATTATATCATATTAAAATAGTTCAGTTATTTCATCACAGGTCAATACTCATTCATTTTGGCGAGGTAGTTACTATTTAACAGTTCTCTTAAAATAGTGTATAACCAGAAAAAGAACAGTCATGTCACATTAACAAATTAATTTTAATGTATTTTAGATAATAGATAATTTTGATAATTAATTGATATTTCATCAATAGGATTCAATATACATAGACTACGGTTTTAAGTTTAGTATAATTGGTTCTAATATTATATTTCTGAAAATTTATGAAATTCACCGACTGACTCACACAAATATGAAATTTTACTTATATCAACAATTATACTATGTATAATCATTAACCAAACCTTTAGGAATAAAATAATAAGAACCATCCACAAATGTGAATTTCGTCATATATATCGTTCTGAAAATTTAAATTTAAAACATTTTAAGAACCTAACAAAAGGAAATCTTTAATTATGGAATTTCTATATTCTAATTAATTATTAATTATTATTTGATTAATTATTTGACTAAGAATCCATAAGGCTTACTATAAATACGGATGTTGACCGATTGACTTATTCTAAATTTAGCAATTAATGATTTAAATATATGAGGTTGATTTTAAATATAAATTTTGTCATTGGAGTATTATAAAATGTAATTGATGTAACTGATATATGTTTTTTATAACTTCATATAGATTGACCGTTTGAGAAATACAAATTTGACTTATTGGAGTATAAATTCTGACTTGTAGACCATTTATGTAAATTAGGAATGAATCACCCCTTTGATTAAGGAATTATTTAATTACGGAATTTGTATATTTTAATTAAAGGTGGTATATCATTTGATTAAGGATTTGATTAAATATAGTCTAGATTTAAATATATGAATTTAATTCATTTGTATTTATAATATTATAATCTAATTTGACCACATTACATTTGAGTAATTCAATTTTTTGGAAAATCTATTAATCCTCATTCCCTAATTTTCGTCCATACTTTAAGTTTATTGAAATTCCCTAATTTTTTGTTTTAAATTAAATGCCTGTATACATTCCTTCTATATTCCATTCTCCCAAAATTCAATCTGTATAAATACTTCACTTTCACACCACAATCCTTACACTATACCACCATCTTAGCAAAAACGATTGTCTTTGTTTCTAAGGTTTCTATTTTGTCTTGTGTTTATATAGTCCATTTTGTTATTTAGTATTTGACTTAAAACTGTTATTTTTAATACATTAATTTTTTGTTTATTTTTAATTTTTACCACTAGGAACATGGAGCCAACAAACATCACCATGTTGAACCAATTGGATGTTCTTAATAGTGAGTGTATCCTGAAGGTGCGTGTTTTGAAACTTTGACGTCCGAAGGACAATTCAAAACCCGAGGAGGATTGGTCGATCGAAATGATTGTGCAAGACGAAATGGTATTCTTACACATTCATTATTTTTCTATATCATTCATACAATTTTTTACTTATGTTAATATTAATGTTTCAGGGTAATAGAATTCAAGCCTATGTACGGAAGTCTTGCATTCCCAAGCATGATGTTTTATATCAATTACAATTGTTTTTATTTTATGTTTTTGTTTGTATTTATATTAATAATTATATGATTTTTTCTTATAATCTCTTTAGGTTATATATCAAAATCGAAGATTCAATCGAGATCTTCACTATTTAGTTTTTCCGGTAACGCGATTTAAATTTTCCGGTTGTAAATTCTAACATCAATTTTACATTTTGTCACATGATTCAAATCTTACATAATTTGTAATTTATTAATTATGTGATATTAATATTTAATTTTATCATTTTAGGTTATTGTCACCAACTTGATATAGCTAATTAATTTCATGGATTGAGGATTGTTGATAAGATGGTTTTTGTTTTTGTTTAATATTAATGTATATTTCTGTTAGTATTCATGTATTTATTTATTATCACAATTTATGTAATTAAATTGATTATTATATAATTCGAAAATGAAATTTAGTTGATTATTCTATAAGACATTAAATTATCTATAGTAAGATAATGAATTAAATTTTTGTTGGTCAAAGTCCAATTAATTTACCAATGTCAACGCAATTTAAAATGTTATTATACATTTCAATATTATCTTACGTTACATTTTTAGATTTATACACATTTAATATGGCATTTTAGAAACAGATTTTTCCCATTCAAATGTCATATTTATATATATGTGTGTGTATATATATATTAAAATTCAATTCTCATCATTTATATGAAATTTACAAAAATATGTTATTGAGTTTGAATTTCACCATTTGTTAAAAAATATCTTTGTCAAATCCAATTTAATATATTTTCATGATTTTCGTTGTTAGTCAAATTTTATTTAATATATTTTCATGATTTTATTGGTCAAATTTCCATGATTTTATTGGTCAAATTTTATGTAAATACAATAATAAGTTTCCATGATTTTCATTTATTTCCACATTTCCATGATTTTTATTGGTCAAATTCTACTTAAAAGTTTCTTGTATTAAGTGAAGTTCCTATGGTGTTTTAAAATTTTATATTATCTACGTACTATTTCATATTAATATTAAATGTATTTTATTAATATAACCGTCTATTAAGCATAACAAATTTATACCATATTAAGTACGCAATTTGAAAATTTTAAAAGATGTTTATAGTTTTTAATCTCATCAAACTTTATCTTTACCTTTTATTTATTTTAATTATATATTATTTAGTTAGTCAAATTAAAAAATGAAAAGTTTATTGAATTTTAAATTCTAACAAAATATTTAATACAGTTGATTATGAAAATTAATTCAAATTTCTTAATAAGTTACGAAATTTGACCATCAATTAATTTAGTCTTAACACTACAAATAAAAGCCATTTAATGGCACACAAAAAGTGTCACGAAAAAACAAAAAAGTGTCACTAAAGAGCCTTGTTGGAATGAGTGACACACAAAAAAGTGCCACTAGAAGAGCCACCACTAAAGCCTTTTAGTGGCACTTTTTTCGTCTGCCACTATATTCTTTTAGGCTTTTAGTGGCACTTATAAGTATAACAAATTTAGATCCTATTAAATACGGAAATTGACAAATTTAAAATATTTTTTATAGTTTCTAATCCCAACTATTAATATTAATGTCTTTAATCTCAACAAACTTTTAATCTTATATATTTGACAAATTGTTAATTAGACATAAATGTCAAAATTAATGTATAAAATTTCAAAAAAATAAATATATAATGAAATTGATTGTTAAAGAAGGTACTAATCATCATTATTTATTTTTAATATTGGCAAACATTATTTCACCAATCTCAACGAAAGTTAAAAGATTTTTATACTTTATAAATCAGTTGTTGTCATTTTCCATATTATTTGTTCGATATATTTTCAAAAACCGTTTATTATTAGCACAATTAACATTATATTATGATCATATTACCAAAAATCAAATTATCTAAATATTAACGATTTCCAAAATAGTTATAAATCTATTGGTTTTGACTATTAACGCTTTCCAAAACATCCGGGTAATTATGGACGTCAAATTAAATCATTTAAACTCTAATTTATTTTAATTCACACTAATAATATTGTTACAGAGATTTTTGTATTTTAAAAATGATTTCAAATATTATAATAACTAACTACCATTTGACCAAAATGATATAATCATAATTAATGATATTATATTTTGCCAACTTCAAAACCATTTATACTTTCTATATATGTAAATCGTTTGATTTTAAGCTTTTACAATATATGTTGACCACTAATTAATTTATTAGTTATGAGCTATGCCGTTTCTTTAAAATCAATTTGGAGGGCATTTATGACACAATTAGACGTTTTACTTTTTCAATAATTCTTAAAACAGACTTTTTTTTTTCAGTTTTTTCAAACGTTTACGTACTACATATAATAATTTTTAACTTTTATTATATTTTTCATTCGTAGAGAAAGTTTATGTCTCAAATTCCTATGGCTCAGCTGTCAGTCGTGTGTTTATCTATGAGTATTTGTTTGAAATTGAAGATTACCAAAACCGGTATCATAAAAACTATGATACTCATTAATTACACACACACACACACACATTGTTTATATGAAAGAACAATGTTAGTCTTTGTGAATGTTTTTTTTGGTTCGGTGTACATTAAGTTATTTTAACTTTGAACTTTTAATATCTAGACAATCTAAATGTTTAACTTTTTAGTCAAAAACTTGTGTATCATATTTGTGTTGCTTGAATATGTTATGTATATTTATTAGGTTTGTTGATATGTTTTTCCACCCGTGTATATTAAACATCGAAGAAGTTGATGGTGGGCTAATATGATGATAACATGTTCATGTCTTCGTTTGGTTTTTTAATTTAGGTGTATAGTAAGTTTGTGTAAGTATTAAGTTTTTATGTACACAATCTAAATGTTTAATATTTTGGTTACAAACTTATGTTAAATATTTGTGTTGGTTTAATATGTTAGTTATGAAATTTTATGGTTGTATATATTTATATGGTTGTTTCTATGTTTTCAATCCATGTGTAACATGGGCTACTATTATAGAAGTATATTGGTGGGTTAGATACTTTTACATAAATGAATTTTCTAATCATCTATGTCTATTCAAGTTGGCTGATAGTCTTCATATTCAGTTGAGTAAGTTGTGTTATTGTTGTTTCCTGTGTAATATTTCTAATTTTCATGTCTTTAATATCTCTATAAACACCAAATATAAATAACCTACAATTGTCACTAAAGTTAATAGTACTTGGTTTCCCGGCTTTCTAATTTTTCTGTTTTGTGTATTAAAATCCTTCAGTAAGTCAGCAAAATTGAAACATCATGCTTTATTAAATTCTGTTTTTATATTTATGTTATTCATTTTTTTCATATACTAACCATATTATATTCTATTATATATGTCTTCAAAATTAAAGAAAACGTAATTTTTGATCAATCAACGTCTTCCAATAAGAGGGGCAATTCAAATAGTTAGTCATTTTAATATTTTTTAGTTACCTTTTAAAATGTTTTTAAGAATGCGTTTTTTTGTAAACATGCAGCTTCAACGCCAATAGAACTACTTACTATTTGAATTTTACATTTTTAACTTTTGAGTATGTTTTCAAATATTGTAATTTGAATGTTGTTTGGATTTATCATTGTATTTCACAATTATTGGTTTTCGTACCAATATTATTTACAACTTAAAGTATGTTGTTGTCCCGAATAACATATAACAACTTATGTTGTCCTTTCAAATGACATGTATTTGTTCGAAAATTTAAATATTACCACCCGTGTCATACACGGGTTAATAACCTAGTTACCAATATTTGATTTTAAGCCATCTACAAATATTATTTCAATCTTAGGTAAATTTAAAATTTAAATATGTAATATTTTATGTGTGTGCTATAAATTTATAATTAATATATAAACTCCAATAAACACAAATTGCATATGATTAAATACCTAAATTTTTCTTATCTGATAAATCCCGTGTAATACACGGGTTCAAAAGATAGTGAGAGTTAAATTTAAACAACTTTATTATCATCATAAAGAGTTCACACAAAACAGAAATCGTTCAAAATTGGTCAAATCGTGTTAATGGAAGATAAAACACGAAAAATCACAACAACGAGTTGTGTCACACTTTGCGACATGCCATAGCATCTGCTCGTCTCGTAGCACGATGAGTTTGAGGACAAGCCCGCCATGTAGCGCGACGGGTGGGTTTTCACCAGAATATTGGAATTTGACACTTTATGTAACATTTGTTAATTTTTAAACCCGAAAACCCGACCCATTTTAAATTTTCTGGTTTTGTTATATATATATATATATGTATATACATGTACATATATGTGTATATATGTGTGTGTATATATATATCTCAAGTTTTCTTTAATGTATTTTTTGTATTTGTATTTGTATGCGTTAAACCGGCACGCTTTGTCGTTTCAATGTATTCTTATTCATCGGTTATCAATAATATATTGTTCTCAAAGATTTACGATTATTTAAAGTCTTTATTTAAACAATTTGAAACTATCAGAGTATAATTTGATAATAATCCAAATATATTAAGTTTTATTACATTTAATAACATTTCAAAATTCAAGGTTAATTATGTAAATATATTTTAAATTATGTTTTAAAACAATATGAAAGATGAAGGGCCAAAAGTGTAAATTATTTATAATAAAACCCAACCTAGCCATCCCATCTCCTTCACATATTCCAGCAAAGGCCGCCGCCGATGAGCCTGACGGCTCCGGCGAATCTCCAAACACCCCTTAAGAACACGTCAAACCCTCAAGTTAAGCTCGTAAACTCGATAAACTGTAACGGCAAACGCTAGGGATGGCAAAAATCCCCGAATCCGACGGGGAAACCCGAAAACCGGCTTATTTCGGGTCGGGTCGGGTTTTGTTTTTTCGGTTTCGGGTCGGGTTTCGGAGATTGTTTCGGGGAATGTTTCGGGTTCGGGTTCGGGTTCGGGTTCAGGTACCCCCGCCCCGACCCGCCCCGATATAATATATAAATATAAATATAAATAATATATATATATATATTAAAAACCTAAACCTACTGTATATGCAGGCGCAAAAGGAAAAGAGGCAAAGAGCTACCAATCGCCGTTTTACAAATTACAATCTGCTTAATTAGGTTAGCTGGTTAGGTCTCCGTCTCTCTTAGTCTTTAACTGTTATCGGAATATCGGCTGTCGGCTCAGCTGATAACCATTACCAATCGCCGTTTGCTTAACAAGGAAAGCCTAACAAGGAAAGTGACTGTCGACTGATTAGGCCGTCTGCACCACCGGACCACCCTCGCCGTCTGCACCACCGGACCACCCTCCTCCTCCTCGTTCTCATCCTACCACCTGTAAGATCCCTAATTCTCTTATTATTATTATTATTATTATTATTTCACCTGTAAGATCGTATATTCGTATTGAACTTATTGATTTCGGGTTTTCGGGTTTTCGGGTTTTCGGGTTCGGGGACGGGGCGGGTCGGGGGGTACAAAAAACCAAACGGGGAATCCCCGAATTAAACCCGACGGGTAATGGGGCGGGTACGGGGATGGTTTTTGGTTTCGGGTTCGGGTTCGGGTTAACCAAAATCCGCCCCAAACCCGCCCCGTTGCCATTCCTAGCAAACGCAAATCATTGATTTATAACGTGTAATAACAACAAAATTTGTGCGATTATAAACCGTAACGAACAGAATCTTTAGTCAAATTACAATAACGAACGTTAAACACCATACGCTCCAATTAAATCTATAAATAGGCCCCTAATCATCATCTAAACTCGTCCACAACATCAATTTATACCAATATACTATCTATAATCCGTATTTGATCTCAAAGTTCGTTTTCTGGCCAAGCTTTATTCACCATCAATCAAGAACTTTAGTAGGTAATTAATATAAGGTTTTTAATAGTTTTTAGTCGATAAACAAAACACGTAACAAAGATTTAGCAAACATGGAACGAATTAACGCAATTAAAAACCTAGGGTTTTGAAGAAGATGATGAACATGAATTTTATTACTTATATTTTTGTTTATGGTATCTTAACAACAATGAAGCTAGCCCAGTTGGTTAAGTCTTGTGTGTCTAAACAGAAGGATCCGGGTTCAAACCCTGGACATGCATTTTTTTGGGTTTTTAGTTTATTATATATATATATATATAATAAATTTCTTACATAAAAGATTTTTACATTTATTAAAATTATTTTTAAACTAAATAATATCATTTTAAATTAAATAAAATTAGTTATAAATTATTTTTATCACTCTTCACACAAAAACCAACCTTTTGTTTTCCGTTAAGTTCGTTAAAACCCGATTAATATTATATCATTATTTTATTTCGTTAATCTTTATAATACGCTAACGTAATTGTTTTCGAGATAAAATTATACAGTTAAAATCCATGTTCAATAAATATTATAATCCTTATTTTAGTGATAAACTAATAATATTAAAACCATAATAAAATTGTTAAAAGTTCATACAACTTAAAAATATTATTAAAATATATAATGCCCTTATGATAATAAAATATATATTTAAATAATTCATAATTCCTAAACTATATTATTCAACCTTTACAATCCCGTTAGTAATCTTTAGCTATTGTATTTTTACTTATAGTTCGTGAAGTTCGATCGTTTCAACTACTTTAACACACTTTCGGTTGTCATTTAAAGTTTAGCTTCAATTTCAATGTGAGTACCATATACATCCTATCAAATCAACTGCTTAGTTATTCATATTTACAAACTATAATTCACATCATGAACTTGTGTGTTACTTGTTACTTGCTCAAAATCACTTGCACGTGGCTTCCTCAGTAAGTATGATCATACATCCCCTTTGAACTCATGACCATTTTGTTTTGAGTCGAAAAGTGACCCTCGATCCGAGCACGTTAGTTGTTACCAACTGAAAAGGACCTTACTTGCTCGATTATCCAAGTACGTTGGTTGTCACCAACTGGAACAAACCTTACTTGCGCGATTATTACACTTGTCTCATGGAATTGTATGGTTTTTATATATTTATATCAAAACTTGTGTGATCTCACAAACTATTCGTTTAGCTGAAATTTTTATATGTATGCTACAAGTAGTGTTACTAGTTGACACTCGGAGAAGACATTAGAACTTAGGGTATTTTAATAAATGGACAAGTTAAATTGTTCTTGTTTTTCTTGTATTTCTTTATCTTCAAACTTGTGTATTTGATGCTTAAATTAATTAATGATAATATTTTCATTTAATAGTGTCACATGTGTTTTGAGCAATCTGCACGTCACACTCAGACGTTTTCGCTTAAGCCAGGGTGTTACACTTTACACCCTTGGACTTGATTTAAATGCAAAAGAAACTTGGGATTAGTTAATAACATTATTAATCAAAAAACATATCAATTAAAAATAAAATAAGATCTGAAAGTCTTAAATCGGTTCGGGCTTGAAAATTAAAAAATGTTACTGGGGAACTAGTCATCTGGTCAAGATTAAAATGCATGTGTGTGTGATGCAATGAAACAATGCCATAGGGTACGCTTCAAGGTCGTTGAAAGTTCATGAAATGAACTATACAACACATAATTTAGAGGTAGGTGTCATAATATTTGCATTGAAATTATGGAGGCACTATCTCTATGGTATTAAATTTACCATTTATACTTATCACAAAAGTTTAAAACACATCTTTGATAAAAAAAAAGAGTTAAATATGATATAGAGACGTGGATCGAAGCCTTAAATGATTACGACTACGATATTGTACATCATGGAGGTAAAGCTAATGTAGTAGCAGAATTTTTTAAGCATAAAAGTACACGACAAGCCAAAAAGAGTTTGAGCACTCAGATTACAAATTGATTTAATAGCTCAAATAAAGGAACTTCAGAAGTTAGCACTAGAAAAAAGAAATATAAACGCAGAAAAGAGAGTATGGTACTACTGATCAACTCGTCAAGGGAAATGATGATATACTCAGACTTATAAAACGAATTTGGGGAACCCATCATTGGAATTTTACGAGAAAAGATTCTCGAAGAAGCTCATAGCTCTCAACTCATCATCTACGACGACTCTTGTACCTTAACCACATCAACCAAGACGTTACGCCATTTTAAAATTCTCTCACCCGCGCGAGGATCATTTCTTTGTCAAAATCCAAGAGCCTAATTTTCAATATCATATGTAAGACAAATCCTTAATTCGATCCTCGGGTACTCATGTTAGTGTATTTATATTCAACTTCCTTGAGCTGATGTATTACTATTCAACTTATACATAGTGGAACATCAACTTAGAAATTGTACCATTCGACTCACACAACAGGAGAAACTAACTATGTGGACCATGTTATTAGTTTAATAATTACTAGTGCACATGCAATTATAAAGGTCCACACATGGAAATCATCGTAAAAACGGTTGTGTGCTTTAATACAGAACCGATGGTGATTTTGGATAATGAAACAAATGCGATGTGATAAGGGCATGGTGGATACACAGTTGATACTTCGTGTTTAAGTGCCCCTGTCATGTTATTTGTAAGGATCATATTTAACTAAACACAACCAATGTTTCATGTTATTTTTGTGAGTTAATTGTTGTTTTAGTTTAAGTTTTCTCGTTCTTATTATTTATTCCATTTACATCTTGTGACATCCCACATTGGTTGGGAATGAGAACTAATCCTTCTTTATAAGGAGGTGGATACCTTCCCCATCATAACGCATTTTGGGCGCTTAATGGTAATGGATAAGAGGAGAATTCCATAGTTAAGCGTGCTCAGGTGGGAGTAGTATGAGGATGGGTGACCACCTGGGCAACCAAAAGCAAATCTGTGAGGCGATTGTGTTACGTCCCGGCCAAAGCGGACAATATTATGATGCGGTGATAACTGGGTTGTTACACATCTTTATCCCAAGATTTGAATCACATGGTATCTCACATCGGCCATGGACATAAGAGATTATTGGTTCATAAAGAATTCTAGCCTTTTAAATCATCAAAGTATTTTGGGCATAGTTGGTTGTGAAGCACGTTAAAAGTCCACAGTTAAGCGTGTTAAGGTGAAAGTAGTAATAGAATGGGTAACCTCCTTTGAAGTCTCTACCGGGGCAACAAAAAACAAAATCGTGAGTTCTTGGATTAACCATCCATCAGAGTCAAGGTAGACAATATTGGTGGTACGAGAGAATCTGATGTTACACACATTCCATATTACATCTAGGTCTATTACATTAAGGTTAGGACACTACTTCATTGGTAGAGTTTTATGATAAAACCTTGTAAGAAATTTGAAACCCATATCATATTTCCATTACAAAATAAAGGAGTATGAATGATAACCAATTATGTCGGCAATGAAGGAAATCCATTGGTAACTGACCATCAGAAAAATAGTTAATCTCATTTGTGATAGATTACGAAAAGAACTTATAGTTGATTTACTTTATACCCCTTGCTGTATACTCCATTTATGTTAAGTTAAACTATACTAATATGTCGGGTTTTATTAATATGGAATTTCATGTGACACTTGATTCATAAGTCTTATAGGGCTATCATTTTTAACCGCAACCGGAGACTCGACCCTAATACCTATTAACCCAAACTCAAAAGTACCCGTACTCGTTAAACTTATTTTCTGTCAATCCTCCTATTAGAAATAAGTCATTTTCCGCCTCTAGATTAAACGTTGGGGGAAATGTAGAAGTAAAGAAGAATTCTCAACCAGAAATCCACTTAAAATCTTTGTGTTGTTTAATTAAGTTGCTTAAGTTTTTTTTGCTAACTTTTACAGTAAAAACCAAAGAAAATGTCTAACCCGTGTAACAAGGAACAAATGAATACTTCTAATTTATAAAGATCTTTTAACTTTGACAAATTTAATAATTTTTATTGCAATAAAAACTAATATAATCTCATATTCACATATCACCGTCAACCTTTTTCCTAAAGTAATCTTTTTTACTTGAATTATATTCTCATTCTAAATTCGCTATACATACTTTCTAAATTGATACACCATCTTAAATTCGAGGTTCTGTTATTAGCGTTTACCCATTGCAGACCTTTGGGGCTATTTTCTTTTATTTTTATTTTAATGCTATAACGCATTTTATACCTAAATGTTGATACCATGAAGACACATACCCTTGTTACCAATATTATAGAATGACAATGAATTGCATTAAGAGGATATATAAAACTAAAGTCAAGAAGATCATAGTTTTTTACCTACTTTTACTATAAGTTATGATATATATTAACCTCGTATTGATGATCATTATATCACATGCAAAGTTGATCACATACACACGATATGTAGGGTATGATTAAAAAAACCATTAGTTTTAAGTGAAGACCCAACTTGTGAAAACGACACAACAGTGAAGGACATTATGTTTGAACACCCCACTCAACATGGAAATTGTTTTTTCCTATGCTAATATATTAATTAATTTAGCAACTCTTAATACGTGATACTAAAACAATAAAACTTTTATAACAACATCCACATTCAATTTCTTCCTTTTTTACGGCATGTAACGCAATGACTATATGAGTGCGCGATAAAGCGTCATCGGAGACCTAAGAGAAGGCATTCTGGGTTTGACCATGGTGCCTAGCCCCAATGGGGTTATTAGCACTTAGTGCTCATATGTTATTCAAAAAGGTGAACATGCGCGAGGATTTGTCACATGTATGATTGAAAATTGTATGATATTTGCATTCCCACTCCAATACTTCCTATATTTTTAAACCGGTATTTTACTTTTACCGGACTTGGTTAAAAAATGGTACAACCGGTTGAACTGGGTTATACCGGGAGGTTCAACCGGTTGAATCATTTACCTTATAATTTCCTATAAATGTAATTTCAATCCAAAAATAACCCAAAAGTAAATGATTTCATAACAAAAAATAATCCAAAAGTTGATCCACATTAAAAAGATAATACAAAAGCCCTCACATTTAAAAAATAGTCATAAAATTTCCACGTTTGAATGTTAATTATTGTGTTCAAAGTAATTTTGAAAAAATATGGGTTGCAAATATAAAAAAATTTCTCCGACTTAAAACCGGGGTTAACGGTAAAAACCGGTATTTTAGACAAAAACCGCCGATACAATGTTCTAGCAAATCGGCCAAAAATACCGGACACAAAATACCGGCTAAATGTACTAATTCCGGTTAAACCGGTTCAACCGGCCGATTTGAACCGGTTTTTAAAACACTGAATACTCCATCACAATGTTCATCTCCACATTCAACCTTTTTTTTACTATTTTAGTTAATCTTTAAAGAAATGACCCATTAGCTCCTATACTTTTACTAATCAAGTAATCATGTTTTATAATTAACATCTAAGTACCTAGAATTTATCGACGCAACTTTTTGAATAATAACCATGGGTTTTTGACATTTTAAACCATTACGAGTGTCTCATTTACCAATGAAACAAGTTTATCAAACTTGAAAGTTGATGTGCGAAAATGCATATAAATAAAATGTGGTTCGCAACCAAGATTTAAAATCAAACAACCTAAACTAGCTTCACACAAGCGGCAAGTGAATCGGCCGTGTCTAGCACAGGCAAAGGAAGCCCGGGTATCGAACTCAGTGACACGTGAGGTGGCTCAGATAATTAACCCTAGATGAGTCTTTACATGATAAATATATTTTAATGTTTAACTTTAATTATCGAAAAACTGAACTCATTTAACTAACGTAACTGGAAAACTTAACAAGACTTTAACGGAGTTTTAATGATGACGATAAAT
This sequence comes from Bidens hawaiensis, assembly GCF_021521415.1. Taxonomy (NCBI): domain Eukaryota; kingdom Viridiplantae; phylum Streptophyta; class Magnoliopsida; order Asterales; family Asteraceae; genus Bidens; species Bidens hawaiensis. The sequence goes on along the minus strand of NW_027496573.1, from coordinate 91,367 downwards.
GGAAACACCCAGGCAAGGAAAATTAACAAAGAATAATGAAGCTCGGGTGCTAACGAATGTTCGAAACCGGGTTCTAAAGATAAACCAACATTGACAGAGCTAAGATCAACAACTAGGTCCCTATGGTCAGTGTTACTAGAAAATCCTAGCAACGTTTAAATAGCTTTTAAACTACGGTTGTTTATCTAAGAACCCTAATGACTTACCACTTGGTCCATGTATAAGTCACAAATCCCTCTAAGACTCGTAGTCATAACAATCCTAGGGAATAAGCAGTGATTCAATATTAAGGACAAAATAACTAGACTTATAATTTAACCTACTTGACAGCTAGAAAACCGCATGTGGTCTCGCAACGGCTAATTAAATCAATTAAGCTAAGAAGACAAGCTAGACCATAATGTCACGGTCCAACCATTAGGGGGGTAAACCTACTGATTTTAATATGATTAATCATGCAAACCCTATGATATGTCTATCAAAATTAAGCAACACATTCAGTATAGATTAAATATGCAAATAACGATAACACAAAACAAATTCATGTAATAATCAACCACAAGAGGCTCATGCAACTTAAAACTCATCTAAATTAGCAGCTAATGATGGGATAATATCACAAACTATAAACTTTACAATAGATAAAAGATCACACATTAAATCATTTGTTATACATCAAAGCTATGTAATTCTAAGAAATTTAGCGGTCCATAATCAAAGTAATTAATAGAACATGAGATATAATGTCTTTAATGGAATCCATAATCTGATTACAATGAAGCTAATCAACAAAAACACAAAACCGAACTACCTACTCGTTAAACTTGTAATTCTTGAACTCCCTTGATCTCAATCAATTCCTACGGCTTCTCCAATTCCTAAATAGCCCTAGAAGTGTGTTATGACGGCTGGAAGGTGTTAGCACCCAGTTAGGGTTGTAAAAATGAGTTTAAATAAAATTTCCAAAACTTAGGCCGCAATACATCGCGCTTCACGACGCTTTTCACCCACTCCCTCATGACGCGCAAGGGAGGGGAGGTTTTTCTGCAAAATTTTATTTTTAGTTTATTTTAACTTTCGTTTCGCGCCTCGGTTTCCGTTCCAAATTTCATGCGAGCAATCTTTAGGTCATTTAGCCTTGTTTTCCACTCCTCTAGTGCACAGGTACCTATAAAGAACGAAAGTATGTAATTTCTTGCTAAATTCGATAATATACAATAAAGTTTAACATGAAAATGTATCAAAACGAATATTAAAATGTGTGTGTTTTACAACGCATCAAAAGTATACTTAAAACTATATAGTGATCGTGCTAAACATCTGTTACCAAATAATGGAATTATATAACTTATATCGAACTTATCAGATGCTACAATCTTAGCACGTACTCCTTGTCTCATGTGACTGCCTTAGAGTATATTTAGGAACGAGCCAATCCTCATTTACTTTATTACAAGAATGTTTCCTTGCTCGTATTCAAAATATATATATATATATACGTAGCAGAAAGCACACAAATATTGGAGGACCTTTAAAGGGCATTTACAAAAAGGCAAACCTCAAGCGGAAGAATACTAAACCAACGTTGAGTATAAGATGGGGAATTGGGTTTACCTCAAACTTGGCCATGAGCGACATATCGTTGTTTAGGAAACCATGGGAAGTTAGCTCTGATTTATTACACATCATTGTTAGGATTTGCACGTACATGAAAGCTATAAAGTTGATCTAAACCTACCTACATCCATGGGTGACAACTAGGTATTTAATATTAAGTGACAATGATAACAATATAACGTGAAATATATAGAGACAAAAATAGGATTTGTAACTTATTGAACAAAAATCTCTAAATCGGGCAGGGCTTAGGGTCGATCACCCTGCACTTGTCTCCTCCTTAGGCTTCAGCTAATAAAGTGGGCCAAAACAAGGCCTACAAACTGTCAAGAACTTAAATTCTGATCTTATTATTGAACCAGATCCAAGAATACAAAACTTAATAAACAAAGACAACCAACAATATGTGATTGAAGACAAACAAAGAGAATAAAAATGATTCGGAGGTTGTAAACCCAAAAGAACATAGATAGGGTTTTCTTGATATGTGTTATATTGAGACACCAGGAAACATTCTATATATACTGAAGGAGAGCCACCGACATCACAAAACTTCTTTTCCAAGCTAAGCCCACTAAGACACCAGCCCACTAGAGACAAGCAACCAGGTCCGAAGCCAAGCCCAAAACAAAGATCTCACCAGCCACAAATAAAAGGCAAAGTATTAAAAAAACAATATAAAACTGAAATATAATTTTATTTATTTTAACACCACCCCCCCCCCCTCAGTTTTATATCCAAATATATTAAACAAACCCAAGTTTTGTAACATAACGACGTGCTGACTTACCAAAAGACCTTTAGTAAACATGTCCGCCAATTGCTTGTCGGATCTTATAGATACAGTTTTAATAACTCCATATGATATTCTTTCACGCAGGAAAAACAAGTCAACCTCAAAATGTTTTGTTCGATTGTGAAAAACAGGATTTGCAGCTATTGATTTAACTGCATTATTATCACAATATAAGGATACAGGAAGATCAACATTGACTTTTAACTCCTTTAACAAGTTCTTGATCCAAACTATTTCTTCAATACAAGCACACATAGCCCTATACTCAGCTTCAGCGGATGATCGAGAAACAGCCAACTGCTTCTTGTTTTTCCAAGACACAAGTGATCCGCCAAGGAAAATACAAAAACATGTTACAGATTGTCGAGTATCTAGGCATTTAACCCAATCAGAATCAGAGTACCCGGTAATATTAAAAGATCCCCTTTTTTTAATAAAACTCCCAAACCAGGAGCTTTCTGTAAGTATCTCAACAATCTTAAAGCTATCAGCAAATGTGCATTAGAGGGTTTATGCATATATTGACTTAAAAATTGAATAACATAGCAAATATCAGGTCTTGTATGAGAAAGGTATATTAATTTCCCAATTAATTTTTGATACCCAATGACATTTGTTAAAAAAGACTTATCTTTTTCACACATATTTGTGACAACATAATTTTGTTCTATAGGAGTGTTAACCGGTTTGCCTGCACTCATGCCATACCCAGCTAACAACTCCATGCAATATTTTCGTTGAGACAAACAAATCCCTTGGTCTGACTTAACAACTTCAATACCCAGAAAATATTTAAGGGGACCCAAATCTTTAATCATAAAATTTGATTTTAACATTTGTTTAACTTCATCAATGGCAGTAACAGCATTTCCTGTCACCACTATATCATCAACATAAACAAGTACGATAACAATCACAGATTTTTCAGACTTAATAAACAAGGAATAGTCACAAATAGACTGAGTAAATCCCATTTTTAGCAAAGTAGACACAAGTTTAGCATTCCACGTTCGTGGTGCTTGTTTTAAGCCATATAGAGATTTAACAAGCTTACACACACGAGTATCATCTTTTGAAAAATAAGCATCACGTAATTTCATATAGACATCTTAATGTAACTCACCATACAGAAAAGCATTATTAACATCTAACTGAAACAAAGACCAATTATTTTCAACAGCCAAACTTATAACACACCTAACGGTAACTGTTAGTGCACAGAAATTTGACACTGTGGATATGTTATCCTGGCATATGTTTTGGATCAGTTATCCTTAACGGTTGTTCTCATGTGTAATCTAATATTTAGCAGGTATAACGATTAGAAGACTCAGTCTATCTACTAACTTGTAGTCAAGAAGATATTTACGTATCTTGATCAATTATCCTTCTGAAGAGTTCCAGAGCTATGTCAGGATCATTGATCCTCGGTATTTGGTGCTATTAACGGTTATTTCTTATATGAAGGCTGATATTTATCAAGTGTAACGGCTCCAAGACCTGGTCTACCCCCTATTTCGCAGCCTGAGTGATGGAGCATGTGGTCAAAGTGGCTGTTACGTTTACATTGAAGATAAAGCCAGATTTTTAGGAAAATTAGTTAATAGCATTTATTATTAATAACTCCATTGAGTTATTATCTATTATATATAATTGAGATTATGATCAGTTATAGGACACATTGTAGACACACACTAGAGCAGAACTTATAATTCTCTCTACACACTAGCATTTCGTTGTAATATCGATCACAATCTCCAAACACTTGTAACCACCTTTTATTATCAATATAATCGACGGTGATAGTTTTCACCATCCGAGGGTTTTTTGTGCCGGAGATCACGATAATCACATACTTATCGACCAAAGGTTACCTTGTTGATCCTTGACCGAAAAGATTCGACCAATGATTACTTAGTTAATCCTTGATCGAGGAGATTCGACCAAGAGATTACCTTGATAAGTTTTGACCGAAGTAAGACTATCTTGGTTAAGGGCTTTTTCCCTTGTGATCAAATCACTGTTTTCACCCTGATTACGATTACTCATTCGATATTATCGAGTTAGCACCTTACCTCACATTAACAGATTTGGATACTTGATCCTTAGCTGAATTTTATCCAAAACAATTTGGCGCCCACCGTGGGGCAATTGGTGCTATAATCCAGAAAATACCTTATCAACATTCAACTTTTCATACCCATATCATCATCAATGGCCTCTCAATCAACCTCTGCTTCATCAACCATGCCATCCTCGGTTTCTCTCTCATCAAGAACTTTGCCGCCGATGCCTCTTACAATTACGGGAGCACCAAGGACCACCGCGGCTGGAAACAAGACACAAATTCCAGCCTTCCAGAGCTCAAAAACTACTGCTGCCACTTCGGTGGTCAAATCTAACAATTATGTTTCTGCAATGTTTTAACAGGTTAAGGCATACATGGAGCAGCAGAACAAAACCAACCAGAGGATCCTACATGAAATTGAAGATCTCAAGAAATGAAAGAGGCCAGCGGAGGATCAGACTCCCTTGATGCCTAGGGTGCTGGATTTCACTACTCCAGGATCCATGGCTCAACATACTCAAGGATCCTCGATCCTTCAGCAAGGATCATCCATCCTTCAACTAGGGTCCGTGGGTCAACAAACTCAAGGATCCTCGTTCTTTCAGCCAGGATCATCTATCCTTCAACAAGGGTCCATGGGTCAATAAACTCAAGGATCCTCGTTCCTTCAACAAGGATCATCCATCTTTCAACCAGAATCCTCTGGGTTGTATCCTTAAGGATCCTTCAGCTCCCAACCTTAAGGATCCTTCTGGCAGAATCTAGGATCCTCAGGAATTCACCATCGAAGGTCTTCAGAGGTCCATGAGGGGGACATTATCCCCATGCAGACCATTGCCTCTAGTGGACCTGCTACTGTAGCAGATGCCTCTTATCTTAACTACACTTCTGGGATGCCAACGTTCAACCAACCAAAATGTAACTCCTATAATCATATATCCTCAGACACTAACCTTGGCTCTATGCAGGATACAGGTATGAATCAGGCTATGCTAGGGAACTTCAGAAGCTTATGGATATGTTATCCAGCGTGCCTGGAGTGGTCCGTCCGATTCCTGAAATACCAGAAGGGAGCCATAAGTTGTCCAGATTTGCTTCACCGATATGCGTTGAAGAGATCCCAAAACGCTTTCAAACACCCAACATGAAGGTGTATGATGGGACCACTGATCCGGAAGAGCACGTGGATCAGTATAGGGAAAGGTTGGAGATCAATCCAATTCCTGAAAGACTCAAGGAAGCTTGTCTATGCAAGGGTTTCAGATCCACATTAACAGGATCTGCACTTAAATGGCTGCTAATTCTTCCTCTTTATTCTGTTACATCTTTTTCACATTTAGTTAACTTGTTCAAAAGCCAATTTTCTTGTAGTAGGAAATTTGAGAAGTTAACTAGTGATTTATATACAGTTGTCCAACCTTATGATGAATCCTTAAGGGATTTTGTTACAAGGTTTGGCAGGGAAGCCCTAGAAATACCTAATATTGATATGACTACGGCTGTTGAAGCATTCAAGATGAGACTTCAAAGGGGATCCCCATTTTATGACGATCTTGTGATGACTCCGTGCAGGACCTTAGATGAACTCAGGAACAGGGCGTTAAGATTCATCCGATTAGAAGATGATAAAAGGATCCAGGATCGTCTTGGAGGGCAAACGAAACAAGAATCCCCCGACAAGAATAAAGGATCCTCATTCAGGAACAATAACTCGAAGCCTTACTCCATGTTCAACAACCAAAACGTCCGGGCAGTTGAAGAAGGAGATGATTATGAGGACTACCCAAGTATTTCTGATTATTGCTTCTCCGTGGATACTCATGGCTTAATTTGTGCGATGAAGGATCTGGGGGACAAAGCAAGGTGGCCCCGGAAGAACGAGAGGACTACCGCCTTCAAAGACAAATCTAAGTGGTGTGCCTTTCATGAAGATTTTGGCCACATGACGGACGAGGGCATTGGCTTGAGGAGGGAAATTGGATATCTCTTGAGCAAGGGTCACTTCAAAGAACTCTTGGGAAGGAAGAGATCCAAGATCCAGGATCCTGAAGATCTTCCACAAAAAGCAACACCACCACTACCAGACGCTCACGTGATCAACTTCGTCTCTAGAGAATACGGCATGATTCAAACTTCTTGTCCCGCAGAAGAATTCGAGTTGGATGATGAAAGAAGACCGCTTATACCCACTACTCGAATGACTGATCAAAGAATCTTCTTCGACTAGAGGATCCAGGATCCTCATCAGGATGAGCGGGATGTCCGAATGGTGAATTTCATCTCTGGAGGTTTAGAAATTTGTGGAACTTCTTTCTCTGCAGCAAGAAGACTTGCCAAAGAAATCAAGATGGATAACGGAGACCGACCAATAGTATCCACCACTATGACGACTGATAAAAGAATCTTCTTTGATGAAAAAGATAAAACCGGCATCCAGGATCCTCACCACGACGGTTTAATTGTTACTTTGTTTATTGCTAAGCAGGATCCTAGTAGATGGTGGGAGCTCGGTCAATATCATCCAACACGATGTGCTTCAGAAGATAAACATACCAGACTCGGAGATCATTCCGAGGACGTCAGTGCTAGTTGGTTTCAGTGGAGAAACCAATAAAACTTTGGGGGACATTAACCTCCCAATATACATCGAAGGGTTAAACTCTTACCAAAATTTTTGTGTTATTGACAATCTTTCTTGTTGCAATGTTATTCTTGGCAGGCCTTGGATATATGGAATGAAGGCTATAGCCTCTACTTACCATCAGTGTATCAAACTACCAACTCCTTGGGGAGTAGTAAGGATAGATGGTGACCAAGTGGAGACCAAGAATTATTATTCTTCATCCATGAAGCTGACAGCTAAACGGACGATAACATAGCAATTACAGCAAAATCCTAGGAATGTACTGGAAGCTCAGGAGAAAGACATTAAAGAAGTATCCTTAGATCCCGAGGATCCAGATGTAAAGGTGTTCTTAGGATCCAGTATCCCCAGCGGAATCGAGGAGGATATAATATCCTTCCTAAGGCGAAGAAAATCCACTTTTTCCTTTAAACATTCGGACATGACAGGTATTTCAAAGGAGGTAATTACTCATAAATTAGGCCTTGATTTATCTATTAAACCCGTCCATCAGAAGCGAAGGAAATTCGCTCCTGAGAGGAACGCGATCATACAAGAGGAAGTTGAAAAACTTCTTAAGGCCGGTATGATCAGAGAGGTTAAGTATCCTCGATGGCTAGCTAATGTGTTTGTTGTTTCTAAAAAGAATGGAAAGTGGAGGGTGTGTGTCGATTTTACTGATTTAAACAAGGCATGCCCCAAGGATCCTTTCCCTTACCACATATAGATTCCATGGTGGATGCAAAGGCAGGACATGAAATGCTTACCTTTATGGATGCATCCTCTGGATTTCAACAAATTCAGATGGAATATCTGATCAAGAGGATACAGCATTCATGACTCCTACCGGCATATATTGTTATACTGCTATGCCGTTCGAACTAAGAAATGCAGGGGCAACATATCAAAGACTGGTGAATATGATGTTCAAGGATCAGTTAGGCAAAACCATGGAAGTATACATAGATGACATGGTGGTGAAATCAAAGAAAGCTGAGGATCATCTCAGGGATCTCGAAGAAGCATTCAATATCCTCGACCAGTATAACATGAAGCTGAACCCGTCAAAATGCCATTTTGGTGTTAAGGCTGGAAAGTTTCTAGGATACATGGTGACTAAAAGAGGGATAGAAGCAAGCCCTGAGCAAATAGAAGCCATTATCAACCTAAAGTCTCCTGCAAATGCTAAAGATGTCCAAAGACTGACCGGAAGGATAGCCGCTCTCAATAGGTTCTTCTCAAGATCCTCCGAGAAGTGTAAAGACTTCTATGACATCCTTAGGAAAAATAAGAAGTTCGAGTGGACGGAAAAGCATGAGGCTGCACTCAAAGCATTGAAGGATTACTTATCCTCAGCTCCAGCTCTGGGTGAAGCCTGTGGATGGAGAATCCTTATACCTATACCTAGCTGTCTCAGGAAACGCTGTAAGTGCTGTCCTTGTGACGGATCATGAAGGTGAACAACATCCCGTTTATTATGTAAGTAAAAGTATTTTAGATGCAGAAGCCAGGTATTCTCATTTAGAAAAATTAATTCTTGCACTTATTATGGCTTCTACTAAATTGAGACATTACTTTGAAACTCATACTATTATTTTGAGAACTAACTATCCTGTTAAGAATGTTCTTAGAAAGCCAGAATTGTCAGGAAGGATGGCCAAGTGGGTTGTGAAACTAAGTGCATATGATATTCAGTATGAGCCTAGAACAGCCATCAAGTCATAAGCACTCGCAGACTTTGTGGCTGATTTCAGTAGCGACATGCAGAAAGAAGTTGATTTGGAGGTTCAACAACTAGAAGAGAGCAAAGATCCTTGGATACTCTTTACTGATGGAGCTTCCAACGTAAGAGGAACAGGATTAGGTATCCTACTGAAATCGCCACAGGGGGACATATTACCCCAGTCTATAGCCTGTGAGTTCCAAGCAATGAATAATGAGGCAGAGTATGATGCTTTGATCGTAGGTTTGCAATTAACTAAGTGCATGAGGATCAGGAATTAGCAAAATCCTTCGAATTGTTTAGCATTGTACAGGTACCAAGGGAAGAGAATGCTGGGGCAGATGCCTTGGCAAACTTAGCCTCATCTTTGAAGATTCCAGAAGACACTAAGATCTCAATCATTCATATACTCTCGCCAGCAATAGGAGAACAAGAAGTTGAAAAATAACAACTGACAAAAAAATCGTACTTTGGGATCCATCATCCTTAAACAACCAAGGATCCTGGATCCTCCCAATCAAAAAATACATTCAAGATGGAGAAATTTCAGTCACGGAGAATCCGAAGTCTTTCAAACTCAAGGTATCACAATACATTTTATTACATGATGTGTTGTATAGGAAATCTCTTGCAGGTCCATACTTGAGGTGCATCGAGGATCCTGAAATTCAAGAGGTGCTCAAAGATTTTCACGAAGGTGATTGTGGTAATCACACTGGAGGTAGAGCTCTGTTTTCTAGGATTCTAAGAACAGGATACTTCTGTCCAACAATGAAGAGAGATGCCATGGAATACTCAAAGAAATGTGATGCTTACCAAAGGCATGGAAACATCCTACATCAACCAGCAGAACCTATGTATCCTATATCCTCATCATGGCCTTTCATGAAATGGGGAATGGATATTGTAGGCAACCTACCAAAGGCACCAGGCGGAAAGGTCTTTATGCTTGCATTGACAGACTACTTCTCTAAATGGATTGAAGCAGAAGCATTCGTACAAGTCCGAGAAAGGGAAGTTATATCCTTTATTAAAAGAAATATTATAACTAGATTTGGTATCCCTTCTGAAATTGTTTGTGACAATGGTTCCCAGTTTATCGGGAAAATAACCACTAACTTTTGTGACAGTTGGGGCACAAGATGATCACTTCTACACCAATTCATCCTCAAGCCAATGGTCAAGCAGAGTCAAGCAACAAGATTATCATCAACAACTTGAAGAAGAAACTAGGATCCAAGAAAGGCAAGTGGGCTGAAGAACTTCCTTATGTTCTTTGGGCTGATAGAACAACACCTAAGAATGCAAGAGGTCAAACACCCTTCTCATTGGTGTTTGGATCAGAAGTTGTAATCCCTACAGAAATGGTGGTTCCTACTGCTAGAACAAGCATCCGTGATCCTGAGGCCAATAATGAAATCCTTCTCCAAGATCTAGATACCGTTGAAGAACTCAGAGACCTAGCCAGGATCAGAATGACAGCATATCAACAAAGGGTAGCTGGGGCATACAACAAAAATATAAGGATAAGAAGATTTCAAGAAGGAGATCTAGTCTTGAGGAAAGCCTTCCAAAACACAACCAATCCGGCAGATGAGAAACTAGCACCCAAGTGGGAAGGTCCTTATCTGATCGAGTCAGAAGCAGGGAAAGGGGCATATTATTTGCTCACCATGGAAGGCAACAGATTACCAAGAGCATGGAATGCTATCCATCTCAAGAAGTATTATTTCTAGTCAGGATCTAGTATCCTTCAAAAATCAAGCATCCATCTAGGATCAAGGATCCTAAAATTGGTAATATCTATCTGATCATTTATTTATTTCAAATTCTTGTTAATAATTTAAGGATAATGTATTCTTAACATTTATCTTTTCCAAGTTTTTAAGTAACAATGCATATTTCAATAAGAGGTTCAATGTCTAAGAGGTTGGCCACCTCTCCCTCACGCTTAAGGTACATTGCTATTTTCCTTGGCCTAGCTCACGATTGGATATGACCCCCGATGGTCATATCCTTCAAGGTTTAAAGGTTTTCACCTTTCTTATAAATTAGAGTTTCTACACTCTCGCCTGGAGCGCACGCTATCCAACGTATAGTCTGGGGCAGCGGGACCAGTACACGCTTAGTGGCTGACAATTTCGTTGCTTTCGGCTATATGGAGGATCCTACGATTTATGGTAGACGTAACATACCACCGGTTTATAACGTTTTCACATTATCTCAAGACAAAGGTTTCTAACATTTTCATGTTAGCTAAGGTTTATAACGTTTTCACGTTATCTCACATTTGGGCTAAATCCCAGTTTGGGCTTGTCCCCAGTTTTGGGCTTGTCCCCAGTTTTTGGGCTTGTCCTCAGATTACACGGGCTTGTCCCCAGTTGCACGGGCTTGTCCCCAGTTTATTTTTTGGGCTTATCCCCAGCTTATTAGGTCTAATCCCAGATAATATCATAAGTTATTTGCATCAGGTATCATAAATTAGATTCTGAAGATCACCGAAGGATCAATACTTATGGATTCAAAATCCTAAAATTCAGTTTTATAAGGATAGCAAAAGGATCAATACTTATGGAAATTTAGGTCTAACCAGACCTTACGGTATGATTTCTGTTTATCGGTTTACACTTATTTGATTTCAGTTTATATCTTCATAGATATAAGGATTCATTATTCTCAATCTATTTTTATAAGGATTTAAGATCCTGGTTTATTTTTGCAAGGATATTTTATCCTAAAAACTTTTTACTAAAGAATATTATTTCTTAAAACATTCAATGAGACTTAAGCTATATCAGACATACTTTCAAAATAACAGACAATCAAAAAATAATTAAAAGATACTATTTACTTGCAATTACCAAAAATCTTTAACCCGAATTTCACCATTTAAAGATGGACCATCCATCCGGGTTAAACAGGTGTTACTAGTTGTTCATGATTTGCAGGGAGAAGGATATACAGCCGGAAGGGAAGTTCCCATGGAAACTCCATTGATATGTGACAATTATATCCAACTTGTCAAATCTCATAAGTTTTTGCAGAAAGTTTGAATTCAAAAGCAAAATGACAGCTGTGATATTATCACAACTGCCATTTTGGGGGCATTTGTTAGTGCACAGAAATTTGACGCTGTGGATATGTTATCCTGGCATATGTTTTGGATCAGTTATCCTTAGCGTGTGTTCCAGATCCCGTCAGGGTCAAGGATCCACAGTACTTATTATTTACTAACGGTTGTTCTCATGTGTAATCTAATATTTAGCAGGTATAACGATTAGAAGACTCAGTCTATCTACTAACTTGTAGTCAAGAAGATATTTACGTATCTTGATCAATTATCCTTCTGAAGAGTTCCAGAGCTATGTCAGGATCATTGATCCTCGGTATTTGGTGCTATTAACGGTTATTTCTTATATGAAGGCTGATATTTATCAAGTGTAACGGCTCCAAGACCTGGTCTACCCCCTATTTCGCAGCCTGAGTGATGGAGCATGTGGTCAAAGTGGCTGTTACGTTTACATTGAAGATAAAGCCAGATTTTTAGGAAAATTAGTTAATAGCATTTATTATTAATAACTCCATTGAGTTATTATCTATTATATATAATTGAGATTATGATCAGTTATAGGACACATTGTAGACACACACTAGAGCAGAACTTATAATTCTCTCTACACACTAGCATTTCGTTGTAATATCGATCACAATCTCCAAACACTTGTAACCACCTTTTATTATCAATATAATCGACGGTGATAGTTTTCACCATCCGAGGGTTTTTTGTGCCGGAGATCACGATAATCACAAACTTATCGACCAAAGGTTACCTTGTTGATCCTTGACCGAAAAGATTCGACCAATGATTACTTAGTTAATCCTTGATCGAGGAGATTCGACCAAGAGATTACCTTGATAAGTTTTGACCGAAGTAAGACTATCTTGGTTAAGGGCTTTTTCCCTCGTGATCAAATCACTGTGTTCACCCTGATTACGATTACTTATTCGATATTATCGAGTTAGCACATTACCTCACACTAACAGATTTGGATACTTGATCCTTAGCTGAATTTTGCCCAAAACAATTTGGCGCCCACCGTGGGGCAATTGGTGCTATAATCTAGAAAATACCTTATCAACATTCAACTTTTCATACCCATATCATCATCAATGGCCTCTCAATCAACCTCTGCTTCATCAACCATGCCATCCTCGGTTTCTCTCTCATCAAGAACTTTGCCGCCGATGCCTCCTCCAATTACGGGAGCACCAAGGACCACCGCGGCTGGAAACAAGACACAAATTCCAGCCTTCCAGAGCTCAAAAACTACTGCTGCCACTTCGGTGGTCAAATCTAACAATTATGTTTCTGCAATGTTTTCACAGGTTAAGGCATACATGGAGCAGCAGAACAAAACCAACCAGAGGATCCTACATGAAATTGAAGATCTCAAGAAATGAAAGAGGCCAGCGGAGGATCAGACTCCCTTGATGCCTAGGGTGCTGGATTTCACTACACCAGGATCCATGGCTCAACAAGTTCCCATCTACAACCTATAGCTTTTTTGTCACTAGGCAACTCAACAAGTTCCCAAGTATTATTCGTATAAAGAGCATTCATTTCATCATTCATAGAATTAACCCAATTAAAGTCTGTTGAAGCTTCATAGTAATTTCTAGGCTCAACAGTTTTGTTGAGGTTAGGCACAAAAGAAAATTTCTCAACAGATAAATTAGAGTAATTGACCACCTTTTCGAAACCATACTTAACTTTCCCTTCAACAACAAAATCACTAAGTTTTAGGTAACGCAGATGTCCTAGAAGATTTTCTAAGAGGAGGTTGAGTAAGGATACCCTCAGAAGAGCTGACATTCTCACATTCAACTACAGGTGGATCTACCTCACTAGTGCCATCTCTAGAACTACTAGATTGTGAAATATCAGTCTCAGTTTCATCTAAAGTCCATGAGTTTCTACTAGGTTGCTGATCCTCACTAGAGTGATCAATGTGCACCCCCGCATCATCATCAGGATTTAGATCATTTAAGGAACATTTGGAAACATCTTCATCATATAGATCAAAAAAAAATTTAATTGTTAACGGAAACGGATTCATAATTTTCAAAAGTTTTTTTTGAGTTACTATTTTAAAAGGAAAAATATTTTCATAAAACTTTACATCTCTTGAAAAAATAACCTTTTTATTATTTAAACTCCACAACTTATAGCCCTTTTTGATTAGAATAACCTATGAAAACACATTTTTCAGACCTACTATCAAACTTATTATGAATATTTAAAACAGTACTAAAACATAAGCAACCAAAGTTCCTTAAATGCAACAGCGAGGGTTTAAAACCAAAAAGACACTCATATGGGGTTTTGCCTTCTAACACTGAGGATGGTGTCATGTTAATAGGGTACGCAGCAGTTAAAACACATTCAGACCAAAAAGAAAGGGGGGCATTCCCTTGAAACAAAAGTGATCTAGCAACATTCAACAAATGCCGATGTTTTCTCTCCACAACACCATTTTGTTGTGGAGTATATGTACAAGAGGTATGATGAATGATGCCCTTGTCTCTAAAAAAATTCTGAATATGACTATTAATAAATTCAGATCCATTATCACTTTTGATAATCTTAACTGTTTTATCAAACTGAGTTTTTAACAGGTTGAAAAAAGTCTCAATATTAAAGAAAACTTCATCTTTGCTTTTTATTAAAAAAATCCATACGGCTCTTGTATAATCATAAACAATAGTTAGGAAAAATCTATAGCCTTCCCTACTTTTGACTCTATAAGGACCCCATACATCCACATGTATAAGATCACCTATATGTTTAGATTGGTGATCGCTCAAAGGAAAGGGTTCTCTTTGCTGTTTAGCCATGTGACAGACTTCACATGGATAATCATTTTTTTGAAATTTAAACTTCAAATCAGTTTGTAAGACATTTAAAACATTATCAGAAGGATGTCCTAGTATAGTATGCCACATATTTAATGTATCAAAATTAATTATGCACACCTTAAAAGAACTAGAACCATCACCACAAAAATACAGTCCATCAACTTGCTTACCAGTCACCAAGATTCTCCTTGTGAGTAAATCCTGAAGATAACAATTATTTTCATCAAATATAACTTTAATTTTACTATCCTTAGCAAGCTTATGAACATATAATAAATTCACATGATACTCAGGGACCACAAGCACATCAGTTAAAATAACGGTTTCACTCAGTTTTATACAGCCAATTTTAGCCGCTATTGCATATGAACCATTTGGATGTCTAACAGTTACATTAAATTCAGACACATCTACTTGATCAAACACATTTTTATCAGATTTTACCATGTGTTGGTTGGCACCTGAATCGACAATCCATCCAGAGTTACTCAAAGATGGAAACTTACTAGCAAAACAAAAAATTCTATCACTAAAACTACTAGCAGAAAAGGACCCAAAAAGTTTACCTCCTACACGAGAACCAGAAGTTTCTTCTCCAGATTTTTCATTTAACAAATTCAACAGTTTGGACACCTGATCGGGAGTAAGAAAAGTGCCTGAACTACCACCTGATTGATCATTCTTATGTTGAACAACATTATTAGACATAGCAGGTTTATTAGATTGACTATATGGTTGACCCCTCTAGTTCTGGGTCCTTAGGGGTATCCAACAATTTCAAAACATCTTTCAACAGTGTGTCCAACCTTATTAGAATGAGTGCACTTAAGGTTAGGGCTGGGCCCTTTGCTGATTTTTTTTGAATCAAAAGACTTATTAGTTTTAGAAAAGAAACCCATATTTTAGGTCTGGGTTTGAGTTTTTGAAGTCTCACTAGAATTTCAATGGGATTCCTCCCTAGACACAATAGAGAAAGCAGTTTTAATCAATGTTGTAAAACTCGCTTGGCGGTCCCTAGGCGGTCGGCCCCCTTGTAGGGAGTACTCGGCTTGTACTCGGACATGATAAATATAACATAAAATAATTATTAGATATTATATATATGTCAATATAAGCATAATTCACGTTAAAATAAGCATAATTCACATGAATAAAAACATAATTCAAAAAATTCATGTTTTGTTGTTATTTTTAATTACTAAAAAATAAAAATTAAAAAAAATAAAAAATAATAAAAAAATAAAAAAATCGTGGCCGAGTTGACCTTGGAGGCCGAGTAATCCCGAGTACTCTGACTTTTGACCGAGTTGGACGTTGGCGAGTAAGGGTGGCCGAGTTGGGAAAAGGAGGCAAAGTTGATGTCCGAGGACCTTGGAATCGTCGATTCCAAGGCCTTGGAATCCGACTTTTACAACACTGGTTTTAATAGTAGGTAAAGGATCTTTAGTTAACAAAAAAGTTCTAACAGACTGATAAGTATCATCAAGGCCCATAAAAAATTGCATAAGTTTTATAAGGTGATTAAAATCATTGAATTTTCCAGAAGTATTGCAACTACAAGAAGGCAATTGAACCATAGTATCAAACTGTTTCCACATAGTATTAAGCCTATGATAATAATCTGACATAGTACTACCATTTTGATTAACTGAGTTAATTTTTTGATATACTACCTCCGTCCCATTATAAGTTTTATGGTTTAATTTTTCAAGTCTTTCTTGTATAACTTTGACCGACAATATTTTTGTTTGTGTTATATAATACTTGATGTAAAATATATGAATGGATTGGGTTTTAAATATATTTTACATTGATATAATTTTCATCAAGTATTATATGACACGAACAAAAATATTTATAGTCAAAGTTAAACAAGAAAGACTTGAAAATCAAACTAGGACACTTATAATGGGACGGAGGGAGTAAACTAAACATGACTGAACCATCAACTTTATCATATGTTTCATTTAATTCTTCCCACACATCAAGAGCAAATTTATAAAAAATTTGTCCTAAATACAACTCTTCGGAAACAGAATTAAGAATCCATGAAAGAACCACAGAATTACACCGATCCCATTGTTTAGCAAGAATCTCATTATTAATTTATCTTTTACAAGATCCATCAATAAAACCAATTTTATTTTTAACTTGTAGGGCAAGAAGCATGGCATTTGCCCAGACAGTGGAATTCTCTGATCCCTTCAACTTGATATGTACCACAGTTAATGTGCTAGAATCACTTGCGTGAAGATGTAAGGGATCACTAGCATCTAATTTACTAATCTCGGTAACACTAGAATTACCAGAATCACCCATTTAGAAAACAAGAGATCAAATAATCGAGCAAACAGTCACGAACACGCACAGAGAAAAACAAGGTCACAAATAAACTGGTCCGACTAACCCAGCAACATCAAAGCCTATTGCCAACAGAAAATAAAAGATATGAATAGATCTCAACGGGATTTTTGAAAGCCACCAATCCTTTAGCAGATTTTATAGTGCCCACAACGCCTTGCAGATTACGAATTGATATGCCCTAATTAACAGTCTGAGCAGAAGATTGTTGGTAACTCAAAATTTGTACAGTGCAGATTTAGGAGGAACAAACCCAAAACGAGCAAAGATTCCTCAATCGAATAGCATAATCACAGCAGCGGAATTAAAGAGAGGTACCGAGCCATAGCTCTGATGCCATGTCAAGAACTTAAATTCTAATCTTATTATTGAACCAGATCCAAGAATACAAAACTTAATAAACAAACACAACCAACAATATGTTATTGAAGACAACAAAGAGAATAAAATGATTCAGAGGTTGTAAACCCAAAAGAACAGAGATAGGGTTTTCTTGATGTGTGTTATGTTGAGACACCAGGAAACATTCGATATATACTGAAGGAGAGCCACCGACACCACAAAACTTCTTTTCCAAGCTAAGCCCACTAAGACACCAGCCCATCAGAGACAAGCAACCAGGTCCGAAGCCAAGCCCGAAACAAAGATCTCACCAGCCACAAATAAAAGGCAAAGTATTAGAAAAACAATATAAAACTAAAATATAATTTTATTTATTTTAACACAAACCCAACAATCATAGCAAGTAATAAATCATATTATAAAAGTGCCATGTAAGATATGATTGCCACAAGCAACAACGGCATACCCTAGGTTTAGAGGAAGTATTAGTGTGCGAGAGATTAGCATTAGATGTGGTAAGATAAGTTCACACCATGCTATAGATGTTTTGATTATAATCTTTCATATGCTCTCTAAGTCCAATATGTGACATAGCCTTGGTTTTTACATTCGGGTTTTGTCTGCAACATGTCTGTTCATTTGGGATAATGGGTCATTGGGTTGGGTTGGAGGTATAAGGTGGATATGAGTAGATGACATTTGGAATTATGATGACGGCTGAAGGAGGTTTATTCTGACTTGTTGGTGTTGTCATACTTTTAGAGTTAACATGTTGTACGTTACCAATACTGCCATTATTTTTCAAGTTGATCACTGATGTATGGGTAAAGTTGTGTTACTACTACCATCTTGTTGATGATGCTCTTCTTGTTTTGATACAAGGAAATAAGATCATACAGATCCTCATATAGGCTAAATTAGCCAAATACAATGTTTCTATAAACTAGGAAACAAATAACAAACAAAGGGATAACCAAAACCAGATAAACCAATTTTGTTTATCTTTAACTTGCTAGCTTAACCCATTGTTCTCGACCTGATCCACTTTTGGTTCGATCGAAAAGGGAATAAATCCAACATCTTGACTCCTTCAACTGGTTTAAAAGTTGCTGCTTGAAGGTGCGTTTAAGATAATTTGTGGAACCTGATGCTAGTGTGATCGAATGGAATGATCAACGTTTGTGAGCTGCTGTAAATTCTTAAATCTTAATAATTAAAAGGTTATGGGTAACTGAACTTATGGAAATTTGCCTGTAAGAATGGCTGTAAGGATGCTCTTAGTATGTCAGTCAATTGGCTCATAAGAAATTAATTACATAGTGTGCTGTCAACATGGGTTATCACCATGTTGCTAGTAAGCGGACAACTATTAGTATATTGAACTTGAGTAGTTGAGTTCATGTCGGATGTCGCTGTGAAAAACAAATTATTGGTTATATTTGTTGATCAAAACGTAAGTGATTTTGTAAAGATTACAACCATTGTCTTAAAAAAAAGAGCAGGTAGGCATGTATCCAAACAAAAAAGCACGTACAAAGGAGTCAAGATTTTCGGTTGAATGTAAACATGTATATTACAGAATGTAGACTTTGTTTTGAGGCCATTAATTGTTGAAGGTGCCCACTAACACAAGGCTATAAGCCATTTAATATATATTTTGTAAGTCAACATGAACAAATTTATGTGGTTACTCTTGTGGCTTAACGGTTTATTAACAAGTGATGATACGTGTCTTTAATTATTTAATATCTGGTAGCCAAATTTAAATTGCTAAGTTTACGAAAACAATCTCACCAAAGAAACATAATATTATATTGATATGTACTAGTTTTAGAACTCGTGTAGTACATGGATTGATCTAAATAATAAAATAAAAGTTTAACTTTAAACTCACAGATGATATTTTCCGACTCAAAATGATATGACTATATATACATATAAAATGGATACACATATTAAAATATACATTTTTTTAATAATATATTGATCCTTTTATATATAACACAAACCGAACTACATCTGGATAATGGGTAAGCGAGCAACAAGCTGCGCCGCTATCCCCTTTTGAATTGCAAAGCCTATTCTACTAAATATAAATCCTTGGTTCCTCAGGCTCTGCGAGTCACTGTGGACCACCTTCTGCACCCGCTCCAAGAAGCGAACCGCCTCGGAAGCTAGGGATCCAAAAGTGTCAAAGGCAAATGGAATGGACACGTGCTGATTCTCCAAATATACATGTAAAATGGGTATTGGTCATTATAAAGTGATTACGTTATACATAAATGCATTGTATAAATATCAACTAAACAACTTGAATATAACCAAAATAACTCCAAATCAACCCGAATAAAATCCAATGCACTAAACAAGCCGGCCTGTAACTCGTTTAACCTAACCAACCCACTAACCCAATATCTTGTTTAAAAAGTAATTACCCTTAATGTATTACGTAATTAGTAAGAAAACTTATGGGCAACAAAAAACAATGACGGAGGCAAATGATAAAGCTATGGTGACAAGTGTTACGACGTTGGAGGCAGGAGTACGTCTGTGACGGCACATTGAAGGCATCAAGAGAAGAATAAATAAAACCTAATATATATGTATACAAGTGTACCTGGAGTACGAGAAAGATACAAAAATATACAAGCGAACGCTTAAGATTTGTAGAATCGAATAACATATATATCGAAGTCGACGTGATCTAACTTGGACTTTACTTTTGTATGCTGGATCATATATTAAGATTAAAGAGAAAAATGCAACTTTAACTTGGACTTGAAAGTTTCAAATCACAATTGAATTTAACTTCATACAACCAAACCAATATCATATGTTTATGCAATTAATTTACTTTGATCTCTATATGATTATAAGATTCTTGAAAAATAATTTAAAAGGTTGTATCGTGTCAATCGCCCATTCTCAATTTTTGTTTTCATTTTTTTGCAAAAATAAATACATATATAAAATCCAAAAAGGCAAAAACCACTTCCGTTGACAACCACGTACAAGAAACTTGATACAATTCTCGAATTCTTAGTTATCCTGAAACTATGAAAACATCAAAGTTTTATATTCAACACACTATAAAGAGACTTTATGATTTTAGTCATCGTCGCTGACCAAGGATTTAATATCATTTGTGAACGTTGACTAACTAATAGTCGACGGTAGGTGAATCTATGATCCAGATGCAGTCACATACAATCTTTGAAAACTATATTTTATAGATGCCGGTTAGTCAATCTTTTAATAATCCACAGCAGCCACACAAATAAGCTTTTGTGATGCAGACTATTAGCAAATTTATAACTAATGACCATCTTGTGGTGCAATGAACACCAAGTAAATTACGAAGAATCTTCAGTTTCTTATATCCCAATTGTAGACAACAAGAGGCCTTAAAGTTGAGTTGAAAACTAAAGTAACTTGGGATGTCAATGATTTCTTATTTCATATTCCCAAGCGGCTTTAGCCATACCCGGTTCAAGAAAGAACTGATAAACATGCATAAATACAAACGAGTAAACAATATTTAGTAAATTAAGTTTTATTATATTTATTAATAAAACATCGTTTGGAAATAGAAAACTAGAAGTTGATGAAGTAAAAGAAACAATGTATAGACTAAACTTCAAATAAAATAGCAAAACAAATGAAAATATGTAATAAACAACTATATACATGAACTATAATGTTTGACTGTTTGTTTAATAATTGTGAAGAGATCATGAACGTGTTTTTTATATGTTTCATTCAAGTAAAATAAATTTGTCATATATTTGATGTTTCTTAGCATACAACATTACAACAGCCACTGTAGATTGTACGACCATGCTTGATTAAACACTTTCACAATGCTTGAGTTGTTATTTTTTGGAATTAGTTGTGTTCAGGGCAGCCCAATGGGTTTGGCACTAAATTAATGCCCCCCTATTCTATTCCTTAATTTTCAACCTAAAAAACTTTCATATGTAAGAATAAATATATTAAATAGGTTTATTTATATGATCATCATTATCATTCATATAATAATAGATCAAAATAATTAATTAAACCTTATTATATATTAGTTTGGTAATTGTTGATGTGTCATATTACTCTTAATAGCTAATAAAGAGTTCCCCTTAGGTGTATATATAGAGAGAATAAATTATCATAACTTAATCTCACACACATAAGAAAATCATGTGTATCCTCTCTCTTCTAATCTGGGTTCCTCTCAAGAACCCTAACCATCCTTAACTATACATCCTAAAGGGAACTCGATTAAGATGACATACATGTCGACTACATCATACTCTGCTAAGATTACTATTCTCCATGCTGTAACAGGTTCATATGTTTAATATTTATCATGTTTTATATTACTTACATGAAGAACTTATCAACACGTGGTATCAGAGCGATGTTGATTAATCAGTCCTTTATGTTTTCCCTAACACTGCATTCTCGGGTTTAAAATACAAGGAAAAGAAATGATGAGATTGGATAGAGGAAGAAAGGAAAAGAAATTATATACTTAAAAAAGACATTCTTGAGTTAAAAGAAAATAAAAGAAAAGAAAGTGTTTATTACACTCTTGAGTTAGATTGGAATGAAAAGATAGAAAAAAAATTTGTAACTTTACAATTATGTCCTCATAGCAATATGGAAAAGAGAATTAAGATAGGGTAAATTGGTAATATGGTAACGAGATATAAACTTTCCTTCACAATCCGGCCATATTTGGCAGGAAAGTTTTGAAGGAAAAAAGGCTTAACTTTTCCTTCCATTCTCTTTCTTTTCTTTTAACGAAAAAACTCAAGAATGAAAAAAGAAAAATTTTCTTATCTTTTCTTTTCCAATCCCTTATATAAAAAACTCAAGAATGCAGTGTAAATCTGGAATTGAATCATAAGACATGGACTAAAACTTGATAAACCCTAATTTTTTAGGTTTCTTTTTTCATGTTCTATTATGAAAACAATATATGAAACTGTTTAAAATCGCTAAAATTCATATTTAGCAAACTCTAATATTTTCGAAATCTGTTAATTTCATGTTTAAAGATTTCGATTCCAAATATTTTTTGTATGTTTAATTGTTAAAATTTTCGATTATGTTTTTCGTGTTCATCATTATTATCGAAAATTATACATATGTTGGTTCAAAATCTAGATTAAAATTTGTTAATGATTATTTAGGGAAATATTTTTTCAAATCTTGGATAACTTAGAAATTTAATATTTTCTTAAACGATTTGAATCCTCTTAAAATAGGAAACATATATAATTGTTAATCATTAAAAAGATTTGAACCAAATCTTATCATTATTAATTTAGTTAATAAAGATCATGGGTTAAGGGCTTAAACCAGTTTAAGGGTTCACGGGTTATTTAAAAATCATGTATTATGGGCTTAAAACAGATTAAAGGATTTAAGAGTTTATGGGCTTGTCAAAACCCATAAACCCGAAAACACATTAATACCGAAATAAACATTCTCCCAAAAACTCCATAAAATCATGTAAACACCCAAATACCGAAAACCCGCTAAAAGCCGGAAACTGACGATTCACGGGAACATAAAATTCTCGAGAACTAAGGTTTAACCAGAAACTTAAAAATCCTTACCTCTAAACATTCTTTTGCTATTAACTAATTAAATGTTTTGTAAACACTTAAATGTTATAAAAATTTACAAAACATAAAAAAAGGCTTAACTTGAATGATTTTTTTTTTTATGTATCACTTCTGCCCAAAGTTGATTTGTTACATCTACCCTATCTTTCAAGTCTAATTGAAAGCTTTTGTTAGTTTTTGCATAACATGATACAAATGTGTCACTTCTGTCTAAAGGTGATGTGTTACATTTTTATCTAGCAAAACTAGCTCGTGCATAATTAAAATAGTTGTCTCACTTCTGTCCAAAGGTGATGTGTTACAATTGTTTTGCACACATACTTAAATAAATTTTAATTCTGCCCAAATGTGATTTAATTTTTGTTTAAGTAGAACTTTTAATTATAGTCTATTAGTTTGATGTTAATAATAGACATATCACATCTTCAGTTAAATATAATGATCCTCACATTAATGATCCTTCATTTTTTGTTGGTGCATGATGTTAGTAGTTCAGTATCTTGTGTTTTGTCTGTGTCTGCAATTGTTTAGTTTGTTTGTTACGTGTCGAATACTGTTGATTATGTAAGTTCGCTGGTATGTATATGCGAACTTGGGGACCTAGCAAAGTTATGACAACTTCGCCTAGCATGTTAGGCGAAGTTGTCGAGGTATATATAAACCTCAACTTCGGGTTTTAGAAAAAGGTTTTTTTTTGCTGAACGTGTTTTTGGTGATCTGGTGCATCACTTGTTGGCAATAGTAATACATCAAGTTCCACCAACTGATCAGGTTCAGGATCCGGGAATGTATAGTGCGAAAGTAACTCCAAGCTCAAGTTCAAAATCAGAATCCACTGCCTACTACTCAAAGGGGGAATCAAACTCCGCTCCAGAAGGTCATGTGACCCTCAATATGGATGGTGACATATGTTTCGTAGCAGGTGGTAGTACTCCCTCAAAACCTCAGACTACAACTAGTAATTGCTCAACCAATTCTTCGAACAAGAACTACTCACAGATGCCTATGAGTGTGAAATCAGCTGAACAACAATTTGACCTCTATGCATCTTATGAGAACTATATCAAAGGTAAAATAGTCGACCCTGCAACTTTGGATGAAGACTATGATCAGATCGATGCTGATGATTTGGAAGAGATGGATCTGCAGTGGCAGATGGCTATGATAGTAAGAAGGGTAAAGAGATTCATGAAGAAAATGGATAGAAAGTTCGTTGGAGAAAGACCAGGGTTTGATAAATCAAAGGCTTGATGTTACAACTGTCAACAAAATGGTCACTTTGCTAAGGAATGTACAAATGGGAAAGTCGAACGAAGTCAGAACAGGCCTGCACAACAGAATGGGGGTGGTAGTGAAAATAGGGCTATGGTATCTCAACAGAATGATGGATACAACTGGAATATACAAGTTGAAGAAGTGTTCGAACAGGCTAATTTGGTAAACATCAAAACTGGAGGAAGTGAGAGAGAGATGGGAGAAGATCAGGCATACATGGCAGAAGTGAACGATCAGCTCTCCGAGGTAAGTTCTGAACTTCATTGTGAACAATGTGAAAATCTTTCTGAACAATTAAAAACATTAACTGATCAGTTTGTTAGCTTGGATACTCAATTTAAAAACCTGAAAGAAGAACATCACTATTCTAAAACTAAAGAAAATAGTTACTCGGTAAAAATAAAAGCAAGTGAAAAGGATATCAGAAGTCTTAAAGTCAGTCTAGCTGAAAAAATACAAGTAATTGATCTTAGTTATGAAGTGTTAGAAGAAAAGACCAAACTAATTGCTGAAAAAGATAAACAGATAGCTGATTACCAGGTAAAAGTGGTGGAACTAAACAGAAAAATTAAACAATTTAGAAATTCTTCGGCAATGCTAGATCACATCATAAGTGTTCAACGTTCCCCGGTTAACAAAATGGGAATTGGATTTTCTGAAGTTCCACCACCGTACAACAATAACTATACTTATGATCCTAGTGATCAGCAATCTGCGAATGTTGAGATTAGTCAGACAGTTCCAATCAAAGTATCTACTAAAGAAACTGAAGTTAATAAGAGCGAAACGAGTAAGTCAAGTTCTAATGTTACGAGTTCTGTCCCTAGCTCTGTCTCATCAAATTCGGACAAGTCGTCCGAATTGGGTGAGATAAAAGAAGAGGTTGTGTTACTAAAACGAGGGGAGGACTATAAGTTTGATGAAAAGAAATCTTCTCTAAATCCGTTCGTCCCACCATATGTGAGACAAACAGATAGTAACGCTACCTCAACATCTGCAACAACTTCTGAGACGAAAGTTCAACAAAAACAGAAGAACAGAAGTTGTTTTAGATGCAACAGGATAGGACATCTTGTCGCTGACTGTCCTCTGAAACAGAGAAAAGCTAGAAATATGAGGCCTACTAAAACTGAGTATAAAACGAGTACTAACGGTGATGCTGGTAAAAACACTAACATACCAAATTACAATCATTGGTCTAAACCAAGATTTCAAAGAAATCAGTCTCGTTTTCTCCCAGTAAATTACCAAAACAATAATTATAGTCCAATTAACTCACGAAAGTTTGGATGGTCTCATAGCCAGTCATCTAGAAATTTCTCCTACAGAACTAATAGAATCTTTCCTCTAACTGACTTTGGGCTACCAAGGTACTGGATGCCGGATAACAGGTTTACCCAACCCAAGACCAGAAGGTCTTGGGTCCCCAGATTTTAATCTATTTCTTTAATTGTGCAGGAACAGTCAAACATGGATGTAAACAATATGTGGGTTGTTGACAGTGGCTGTTCCCGGCACATGACTGGTAACAAGAAATTGTTACGTGACTGGAAGTCTGTTCAAGGAGGAAGAGTAAGTTTCGCTGGAGAAAGTGGGGGAAGAATTAGTGGTATTGGGACCGTGACAAATGGGAGAATAAAATTGGAAAAGGTGAATTTTGTAGAAGAGTTGAAGCATAACTTGTTGAGTGTTTCTCAGATCTGTGATAAAGAATACACTGTTCATTTCACTAAAGGTGAGGCACTCGTGCTTTATCCTGGTTTCAAAATACCAGAGACATGGGTTGTAATGAGAGGTCCAAGAGAGAGAAACACGTATGTGATGGATATGAGATCAACCGAGATGACAACAGAAGAATCATGCCTTCTGTCAAAAGCAACTGAATCTGAGTCAGAACTGTGGCACCGAAGAATGGGTCATATATATCTTCGTAAGATGAACTACATAGTCAAGAATGGATTGGTGCTAGGGGTTCCTTTGAAGAACTTCAATTTTGAAGACCAATGTGTATCATGTAAGAAAGGAAAACAGCACAAGAAGCCTCATCACTCCAAGAAAGTTAACTCAACTGTCAGCACCTTGGACCTACTTCACATGGATCTCTTTGGTCCTGTGAATGTAAAGAGTCTAGGAGGAACTTCATATTGTCTGGTGGTAACCGATGATTACTCTCGATACTCTTGGGTCTATTTTCTGAAGGCAAAAGATGAGACAGTTAAGTTGGTAATTAACTTGATTACCAAGGTTGAATATATTGTTGGAAGAAAGGTTAAGTACATCAGGAGTGATAATGGTACAGAGTTCAAGAACTAACAGATGGAGATGTTCTGCTTACAGAAAGGGATAGAGCATCAGTACAGCGCCCCATATACTCCGCAACAAAATGGAGTAGCTGAGAGGAAGAATAGAACGCTAATCGAAGGCGCCAGGACCATGCTGGCAGATGCTAAACTTCCTGTGGTGTTCTGGGCTGAGGCTGTTGCTACAGCCTGTTATATCCTTAATCGTGTTTTAAACTGTTAAAAGATTAAATAAAACATGTTATGAACTTATGCATGGTAGAAAGCCAAACTTGAAAGGTCTCGAACCTTTCGGGTCCCCATGTTCGATATTAAAGACTAACTCTAAATTTGGTGAGAAAGCCAACGAAGGTATCTTAGTCGGCTATGTTGGTGGGACACCCAACAGAAGAGTCTTTAATCTATCGAACAGCAAGGTTGAGGTGGTCTGTAACACTAACATTACTAGCTACAAATCACCAAAGCCTAGCATGGGACCAGCAGAGGCTTTCGACTATGATAAGCTTTTCAAATCTTTTAATGTGCCCTACTTGGATTTTGCAGAAATTGATGAGAAAATAGCCTCACAGATACTGTATGACGACGAGGAGACCATTGTACAACCTCCACAATATGATGAAAATCAACCAACCTCGTCCAATGCGGTTGAATCTCCTGCTTTCTCGAATGATGATGAGTTCTATAATCCATTTCACACTCAACCTCATACTCACACTGATGAACTTTCTTCACATCTTGAGAATGATATGGAAGTTGGTCCGATTCAGACTACTAGAGTTCACAAGAATCATCCTTTGGAGAATGTGATCGGTAATCCTTCTGACGGTGTTCGTACAAGAAGAAGTTTGGATGAACACACATGCGTTTACGCAAGCATTAAAGAGACGGGTATAATAAATGAATGCTTGTACACCTGCTTCATCAGCCAGATTGAACCAAAGAATTATCAAATGGCACTGAAGGATAGCTCGTGGGTTGAAGCCATGCAGGAAGAACTGGCACAGTTTGAGAAGATGAAAGTGTGGAAATTAGTTGAGAAACCGCAAGAAGTAACTGCTATCGGTACAAAGTGGGTATTTAAATGTAAGAGAGATGAGAAGGGGATAATCATACGGAACAAGGCAAGATTGGTAGTGAAAGGGTTTAATCAGCAGGAAGGAGTCGATTACAATGAAGTGTTTGCTCCTGTAGCGAGATTGGAGGCAATCCGACGGTTTTTGGCGTATGCTGCACACAAAGAGATGAAAGTGTTCCAGTTAGATGTGAAAAGCGCATTTCTTTATGGTAAAGTCGATGAGGTGGTATATGTTGAACAACCGCCGGGTTTTTCTGACCCAGATTTTCCTGATCATGTGTACAAACTGAGTAAAGCATTATATGGGTTACATCAGGCTCCTCGTGCCTGGTACGCAACATTGTCAGACTACTTGCTAGAAAATGGGATTGATAGTACGCTGTTTGTCAGGAGAAAAGGGGGAGAGTTTCTTCTCGTTCAGGTTTATGTGGACGACATCATTTTTGCTGCATCAAAAGTCACTATGTGTCAGGAATTTGAAGCGGTCATGAAGAAGAGGTTTGAGATGAGCGCCATGGGTGAATTAACTTTCTTTTTGGGTTTGCAGGTAGATCAGAAGAAAGTTGGCATGTTTATTCATCAAACGAAATATGTCCATGATGTGCTCAAACGCTTCAAGATGGATGATAGTACCCCATTTGACACTCCAATCTACGTCAACCACAAACTGGGTGTTGATTCCGACAGTGATGATGATGTGGACCCCACTCAATATCGGGCAATCATAGGTTCTTTAATGTATTTAACAGCATCTAGACCTGACATTATGTTTGCAGTTTGTCTTTGTGCTTGTTTTCAGGCAAACCCGAAGGAATCTCACATGAAGGGAGTGAAGAGAATCTTGCGATATCTCAAAGGCAAGCCTAAGTTGGGTTTATGGTACACGAAAGGGGGAGAATTGGATTTGGTAGCTTACACCGACTCTGACTATGGAGGTTGCAATCAGAACAGGAAGTCAACAACC
Source organism: Bidens hawaiensis (assembly GCF_021521415.1). Taxonomy (NCBI): domain Eukaryota; kingdom Viridiplantae; phylum Streptophyta; class Magnoliopsida; order Asterales; family Asteraceae; genus Bidens; species Bidens hawaiensis. The sequence continues at coordinate 62,680 of NW_027496573.1, read as the reverse complement.
GGTGGATGTCAGTTTCTCGAGGAAGATTGGTGTCGTGGCGGTGCAAGAAGCAGACCTCAGTATCCATTTCCACATGCGAAGCAGAGTACATGGCAGAATCAAACTGCTGCTCCCAGGTTTTATGGATACAACATCAATTGCGTGATTATGGTCTGAATTTCACTCAAACTCCTATTTGCATTGATAACACTGCTGCAATCTCAGTAACTAACAATCCCGTTAAACACAGTAAAACTAAACATATTGACATTCGTCATCATTTTATACGGGATTGTGCTGAGAAGAAATTAATTGTGCTCGAAAAGGTTGATTCACTGGATAATTTTGCCGATCTTTTTACTAAAGCGTTTGACCGATCCCGTTTTCAAAATCTTGTTGAGCTTAATGGGATGATCAATCCCAAGTAACCTTGTTTTCAGTAAAAAAAAAAAAACCATCACTATCGCTTAAAATTATGTCGGTTGCTTAAGTTTGAAGGACATATCTTCGGATATGTTTGGTCCTTACTTCTACTTGTAGATTATGAGGATAGCCATTAACCAGATGATTGAAAGTGACCGGGGCGGTTTATGATGGGTTTTTATTCTTTTGCTGAAAAATAGTCGTTCATACTTATTTAGAAGGACACATACTCGTATGTGGTCGGTCCAGCTGATCCATTGGATCTTCAGGATAGCCGTTTACCTGAAGACTTTGACTTGATCGGGGCGATAGAATTTTAAATTTTTTTTGGGAGATGATATAATTTTTCAAGTCTATAACTTCGTAAGAAGTTTCAATACGATGTTTAAAAGAAAATTGATCCAAACTTGGAAAGTGATAGAAAAACTGATTTTGTGTGCTTAATTGGTGAAATTATTAGGCCTAAAAGACTCTAGAACAATCATTGTATGTTATGGTAGCTTTCTATGGTGCGTAAAAGTAGAAGTGATACAAACTAAATCTCTTCGATTTAATGTGGAAAACCATTTTGAGTTGTGAATGTCTCCATATACATCTTTCCGAATGATAGGCAGAAAAGTGATTACCCAGTCATACACGAGCCGTGAGTGTTCTGATTCCCGCAAAGATAGTGTTAAGTACCTGCAGTGATCCAGATTCGGAACTTGCAGTTGTCTACAATTTGGAGTTGTATTAATGTCCTTATTTGTATCAGTAAAAAAAAAGTATATTATTAAGCCTTCTGAAGCTTAAGTTGTTTCAAATATCTAGAAAGAGGCAAGAAAGAATATTTCAAGCATAAAAAGAACGGGAAGAAAACTCTAAAGATAGATGTGTGTTCATTGTTTAATCAGACACTACGGGTCGAAGTCAACTCGGGGTGACTTGGGGAAAGCCAAATATGCTGTGAGAATTGATAGGAGGCATCACAATCTCTCATGTGATGTCCACCTAAATTTTGAGCTTAATTGAACCTAATCCGTATCACAGAAGCGATGAAAACCATACTAAGTTTTATACCTACTTACAACCTGTTTCTTTATGCCATAATACCGCTGAACATGGATCTGAGTGACAGCCACTTAATTAGTATGATTCCTGTTCGGATCTTTTCTAAAACATGCTGGTTATCGTCAAGACTGAAATTTGATCCCGTTTATTCTATTACTCAAATTTTCGTTATGCATTTGATTTTATGGTTTACTTTTATAAAACTTGGTTAATTGGTTCTTTGATCGTCAATTTTAAATCTTTTATGGAGAATTTTAAAAAGAAAAGTGCTCTTTGATTAATAAGGTTCTGTTTATAACTTAATAAGGGTGAACTTAACTAAATGGCGAAGTTAACTGGTAAGCTACATAGGCGAAGTTGACCACAAGTTTGACTTTAAGCGATGTTAATTTTGGGCGAAGTTAACACAACTTCGCCCCTGGGGTTTCTTTAAAGTATTTAACGGGTTTTGGTGGTCAAATGAGTCAAATCATCTTCAAAAACTAACCCTCGGCGAACCTATCCATTTGATTCGAACCTCATATTAATCCGTTTCTCGTCCGTGATAAAGGTTTGTAGGATCATTGTGACCCGTAATTCGTAAGAGATGGTGATAATCAGTGTCTTGATGATCCGAGTTGTGGCCTCGTTTGAACAGTCCTTTAATCCCTCGTTCTACAATTCATTTTAACAGTGTTTTATTAACAAATATGGTCATCTGAGTCTCTATCGAACAACCTATTTCATGTCTTCATCCTCGAATTGGCCAAACATAGCTACAATTGGATCATCTTGATGCGCCGATTACAGAGGCGAAGTTAGGGTTTCAGCGAAGTTGTACTTAACTTCGCCACATTACTAACTTCGCCTGCTACTGATAAAAATTTGATTTAAGTGTTCTGGTCTGTTATTTCTCTGGCGAAGTTGGGATTTAAGCGAAGTTCACAATAAGTTATGTCCTGTTTAGACAAAGAACTGACTTAAACTGTTTGTTGTGCAGATATGGCTGCTGTGACAGGAGCTGGTGGTGCTGGTGGTGATGAAGGAGGAGATAATAACCGTCAATTTTTCCCGGGACACAACATGTATATTACTTTAGATCCAGATGCTCAAGGAGTTGACAGTTACCGTGAGATTATCTCGTTTCTCATACGCTCACGTATTTTTCATGCTATTACTACTACTCTTCCGATCTCACTACCAAACATTGAAGATTTTTGGAACACGGTTGAGTATGATTGTCGTGTTGATCCACCGGTGATGCGAGCAATGGTCAATGAACAAGCGATACAGTTCTCGGCTAATCAGATAAGGGAAGCCTTACAGTTTGAGAATGAGACGACTGATGACCCAACAGACTTTCCGGCATCATTCAGAGATGGTGCATTTCTACGTATGGGGTATTCGGGTCCGTTGGGAGACTCACAGAGGAGGAAAGGTTTTTTGTTAGATCAGTGGCGGTTTCTTATGCATGTGATGATAGTGTGCATGTCCGGACGGAAAGCTGGTACAGATGGTATGGGTGCAACAATGCAATCGGCAATGACTGCCTTGACCTACAACAAGCCTTACAGCTTTGGTCAGATGATTTTTTATGAGATTGACCGTCAGAGATGTGCTGTTGCGCGGGAAAGATTTTTGATGTATCCAAGATTTCTATAGATGATTCTAAATCATGTAGCTCCTAATCTACCACAAAGACGTCCTATTTCATATGTGGAAAGTGTGTCCAAGAGGATCTTTGCGCAATGTAAGTTATCAAGTGCTCGAAGTAAACTTGAACTCCGTCCAAGGCACACTGCCTTGTTTGGTTATTTGGTGAATCCTGCGTATGTTGCTCCTCAAGGTGATGAATTTCTTGATCCGGCACCACAACAGGAAAATGTTCCTCAACCACCTTCTGTGATTCAACCACCACCCGTGGTACAGCAAGCACGCCTGCTGATCCTGTTGCCGCACCGAAAAAACAGGTTGACCTTGAAGTTGCCTTTGGAGGGCAAGGTTTCTTTGACATGGAACAGATTCATCCAGCTGCTGAAGTTCGAGTCTCAGTGGCTGAGGCATCTGGGGTAAATGTGTCCATGGTCGCTACATCGGTGGCGGATTCTAAGAGAACCGACTCTGACTCTTCCACGGACGATATCGTTGAAGCACAACAGATTCTTGCCAGACAAGAAAGAATACATGGCAAGAGAAAGAAAGATTCGGATGACAGCGAATCTGATTATGAGGAGGATTTATATAGGATGGTACGAAGATCAAAGAAGGCAAGGGTTGGTGAAAGTTCAAGAGTTGGTGAAGGTTCGAGGGTTGTTCGTTTTTCTCCACCCTCGTTATCGGGTATGACTATGTTTCCTGCTTCTTCAATTGTCACACTACCGATAACCCCAAGTGTTCCATTGGTGACAACGTCATCATCCTTTGGTACTCTTCCAACCACGTTCTAGTTTACAGCACCGGACATAGTTTCCTTGTTGCCTCCTATTATTACTCCATCGGAGGTTGTTACTAGATTTGTTGACTCGACGTTGGTTGCTACTGCGGGGTTACCTGTTTCAATACCACCCGCGGTTACTTTTCAGACTACTTCTGACATTCCAGCTAGTTTGGGAATTCCACCGCCATATGCTCAAGATATTTCTCACATGCGTTTTGACTTTAATGCTACTTTGTCTGATTCTGAAAGGATAGCGGCTCTTGAACGGGTAGTTGCTGAGCAATCATGGATCAATCTTATTCAGACGCAAGCTATCCAGCGACTTGTGGCAGAAAATCAGATCCAATCGTCCCTCCTTGTTGAACACGGTAAACAATTTGATGCTCTAAAACAGTTCTTAGCATCTCAGGGGGGGACGAGCTGCAAGGGTGATGAGTTGAGAACCAAAAAGAGGCAAGACAGAGACGATTATCCCAATGCATCGGAAGGTGCAGGTGGTGAGTTGCCAAGAACTGAACAAACTCTTGGGACTTCCACATCTCAGGGGGAGTCTGCTGGTACATTAGGTGGAACAGGTGGTGAAAATGTGGTGGTTGTTAATGATGAGGAAGTGCTGGAACAGGATGATGTGTTAACGATTGATGAGATTGAAAAGATAGGTGAACAAATTGAGATTGATAGTGAGTTAGAAGAAGGTGAGATTATTGATGATGGTGTAGAGCATGATATTCCAAATGTTGAAAAGGTGAACTTGAATCAAGATGCAAATGTGTCAGATGAGTCTGAGTGGGAAGAAAAACCGAGATGGAAAGAAGGTTGTGCTCAGTGGTTCGTCAAGACAAAGAAGCCTGCGGTACCGACAATGTTTAAGAAGAATTACAGTATCAAGGGCTACGCTGAGTCGAAGAAAGGTATCATTTGCTGGCTATATGATGAGCAGTTAAAGTTGTTTGTGATTAAGCGTTATGATGGGATTCAGTACTTTAAGAAGGCATTGAGATCACTGAACACTTTGCCTGAGTGTGAGGTGAAATATTTGGCTCGTTTAAGATTGCTTAATAGGAGTGATGATGATATTGCAAGAATAATTGGAAAGATAGTATGGAAGGAAGCTATTAAGGAGAAAAAGTTTGAACTTCTAAAGCCTTAGAAAGGAAGGTTGGTTGAAGATAAGGATCGGGGAATGCGGGCTGATGGCAAGCCCTGGATGGTAATGAAGTATAAGCCAATTCGTTGCTTGAAAGAGGTTCCGATGAAGATGATGCCCAAGAATGTGTTAAAGGATCTCAAGTGGTGGTACGTTGACTGCCAGACTGCTGAAGCTGTTATGGAAGATGAAGATAAGCAGGAGATTCTGAGAGTGTATGATCCCATGCACTTGGTTAATTTGTCTCAGGCTGATTTGCAGGTTTGAATGATAAGAAGATATTTTACATTCCTGCATGGAAGGATGAAGCCGAGAAGTACCAGAGGGTGGTCTCTGTCTGTGTAAGGCAGGGCATTCATGCTTGAAGACGGATGGCACGTGATTTTTGAGATTACAAGACACGAGAATGAAGATAGAGATATGAAGCTACTACCAAGGGGGAGTCTGTTGGTGCATGATGTCAGTAGTTCAGTATCTTGTGTTTTGTCTGTGTCTGTAATTGTTTAGTTTGTTTGTTACGTGTCGAATACTGTTGAGTATGTAAGTTCGCTGGTATGTATATGCGAACTTTGGGACCTAGCGAAGTTATGACAACTTCGCCTAGCATGTTAGGCGAAGTTGTCGAGGTATATATAAACCTCAACTTCGGGTTTTAGAAAAAGGTTTTTTTATGCTGAACGTGTTTTTGGTGATCTGGTGCATCACCTGTTGGCAATAGTAATACATCAAGTTTTCAAGTATTATCTCGTGTGTTTACCTACTTATTTGACGTATTGCTTATCTTACACTCGTATCGTATTACGTGGGGATTCCGCACCCTCGTGTTACGAGATACTCCTGTGTAGATCCGGCTGGGAGCCTACATTTAATAATCATAAATTTTAATATGTATTATTTAATATCACATAACATTACTCACTATAATTTTCTTCTATAAATAACAATCTCATCCAAATTATCCACTCTAATCTCAAAACACAATTGAATTTTGTCTCACAAAGAGTTTTAATAACATTTAGCTCTTCTCAGTTTTAATTATCCATTAAGACATGATATGACTACACCATAAAGGCCAAACATGACAAAGAGACTAATTGCTTTAACACAAAAAACTTACTAGCTTTACCTTTACACCAACAAATTTACGCATGCACATCAGCCCCAAAACACTTACGTCTTGTTCTTGAGTTTTTTAGCCAAGGAAAGAAAAGGAAAAGAGAGGGAAGGGAAATGAAGGATACGAAAATTTAACTTGAGCCAATTGGACTCTTAGAACAACTCTACCAAATTCAAATATTAAAACTAACATAAAATGTAAAACGGAGTACTTTATCGCATATAAGATACCTTGCATGAGTTACACTTTGCATAATGGATACTTCGTATGATGATATGCACTTCACATATACTTTAGACACTTCGCATGGTTAGGTACTTCACATAAAGGCTATCCACATGGACATCCTTTCGCATAGATGGTTATTCGAATCACCTGCCTATGGAAACTACTATAAAGGTGACCTATTGTTTTTTTACAAAATACTACTACATACGAAATATTACTTTTTATGCGAATCACTAAGCGAAGTACTTATTCAGTGTCTCAGCCTTTTATTTGTGAATTATTCAAGAATGCAAACTCACCTACTTGCGAATCCAAAGTCTACTCAGATTTGATTCTTTGCGAAACTATGTCCCAAGACTTGTTTTTGATCAAATTTGGTACTTTAGTAATCTAGGGGGTTTACTTAGTTACTATATAGCTTTCCATACAATTCCACCTTCAAAAGTGAAGCTTTTTACAAGACCATACCTTTAATGAAACCCGAATCCATATGAAACGATCCCGCGTTGGTACGTATGACTGGATCTTGATTCCGTGCTCTAAGAAACTTGAATCCGAGTTCTCATGACTTGCTTTTCTTGAAAGATGAAGTATTGAAGATGGTGGATCATGGTGAAGGGTTTTTCTTTGGTTTAAGGCTATATATTTATGCTAATGACCTTTCTTAAGGCCCATAATCCTTTCTTAAACTCATTTACTTATTAACCGAAAGTGTTATTAAATTAATAAACTTTCAACGTCCTTGGAAAGATCGGGATGTTACTTATATTAAAGCGAATGTAAATTAGATTTTATCATTGAAATTGAAATTTTGATGGAATTGTAATTTGATAGTGCGTTTTAATAACAATCAATCTATTGAAAACTAGAGTACAAATAAGATGAGTCAATCATAATGTCTCTTATGATAATGATAATCAAGAATTTATTTTAATAAATGCTATCACTAGAGTTATTCTTGATTTAGTTTTTCCTAAGACTAATCAAAATAACTTCTAAGTTCATGCACTCTTTAAAAATTCTAACTATAAGGTTAAATGACATTACTGAATACATCGTAATGTACAATATCATGACCCATAAAATAAGGGCTCACGCATGAAATTAAGTACAATATTCTAGTACATTCATTACATACTAAAGTTTTCAATAGTACAATTTGGTGTCTTAAGAATCAATTATAGCACTCAAAAGTATCAAAAGAAAGTGAGTATGTTGATCAGCAACATATGTACAAGAAAAGAAATGTCTAGTACTGAAAAATAAGATGTGATTCAACTCACTACCACTAAAATCTAAAAGAGGACAATTATAAGGTTCATAGACAAAATACAAGTATTACTTCCAGCTTTAAGTTCTCTAAGGAAAAGTCTCATTGCAAAAATATGCCATTAGATTAGGCATAGGCAATACAAGACTATCCATAATTCAAAAGAACAACTGGTTAAAATTGATAGTTGTATATTAGTGATATATATATATATATGCTAATCATAATAATTCCAATTAACACATTATATTTTGAGTCTACTTCTATAAGTTTCTTTACTGATATCAACAAATAAATAATATGAGTGTCAGTGACAAAATATAAATGTTAAGGCTATTATAACCATAATAGGTTGTTTTCTAATTACGTTTTATGATACCTTAGATATTCTGGAGATTAATCTGAATTTAGTATCAATGCTTAAGCTATATTATGACAGTCATAAGGTTTGCATAGCCACATAAAGTCGTTTTTACCTTAAACTCTCATATTATTTGTTATCAATATCTGGACTTAAACATTTATAAAATAGAACCAGATGATACTATATACTTTCACAACTTTTGTTATGATGCAAATAAAAATTTAACAAAAGAGAAATGAGACCCATAAAATTCATCCATTAAAACCAAATTTCACGAGAAATCATGACATAGTTGATGAGGGTGATTTTTCATAATATCATTCTTAGTGATTTTAAATCATGTGTTAGATGCCCTAAACATTACTTGGCATAAGAAATAAGTATGGGTCCACCAAAAGTTATATTTCACTAACATTTGTGGAACTTATTCAAATGGAATATTCAGACATAATTCTTTTATTATTTAAATAACTATTAACTTGTATCGAATTTGTTTTCTATGCTCCACGGTCTTAAAGAGATCCATTCATATATATACTTAATTCGATTTCTTCTAAAATGTCCCTAAGTTTATTATGAAATTTGGACGTTAATGAAATCAAATCAAGTCTAACATATATATGACAGATTCCCATGTTATGTACATCATTGAAACTTCTATTGTATTTTTCCTAGAGATATTAAAGATCAGTGGGAGACTTAAGTGTCTTAATCATAACTTACAAGAATTGCAAGAGGCGAGAGAGTGAAAACTTGATATTATCTCAATTACACCTCTTGTACAAGACACTGCTCCATCGCAACACTATTCCATCAAAACTTATCTCTTTAGAATTTACTACTACTCTTACAAAAGTTTAAATGTTGCGTAAATGTGGGCATATTCAGATTTCTTACTAAACTAATCCTCACCAAGAGAAACTACAACTTATATTATTAACTTGTTTCTTTGTTAGAATCTATTGGTCTTTAAATATTGACCAAAAGCATGTAACTTTCCTAAAGGCTTCTAAGGTTAGTGGGAGCAGTAAAAGTCCTTATAATGACTTGTCAGAAGTACAAGAGGCGGGGGGAAGAGAGTATTAAATTGTACTCTAAATTTAACTCCAATTACGCCTCTTGTACACCATACTGCACCAACTCTTACACACTTAGAATCCTAAAAATGATAGCAACCTAACCAAGAGCTAATCCATAAAACGAAAACTTCAAATAAACCCAATAATCAACTCATGAGGTCATCTAGGTTTAAAACCTACTAACATTGATGATTATGTAACCTCTCTAACTAAAGTTGAAATGGATGTTGAAAAGTTTAATGATCCTACCCCTTATAATTAAATCATTGCATCAATCATAATTGACTCCATAAGTCAGGCTAACGTTTTGAGATTTGGTTGAATCACCAAAGAGTTTTCATAACTAAACTAAGTCCCAATACGAAACGTTAAGACAGTAAGAAGCAAGATTGATTATTAAAGGTTTTATTCAAGGATAAACCAATTATCAACGAATCTTCTTACCTATATTACAAAAGATTTCTTTAAGGATCATTATTGTTCTAGTAGCTTATAATAGTTAAGAGCTACATTAGATGAACATTAAAACAACTTTCCCTAACAATCGGCTTATATATTTATACGTTCATAAAACAACCTAAAAGTTATAAACTGAAGGTCAAAGAACATTTAGTCTATAAGTCAATAAAATCCATATATGGGTTAATGCAAACATAAAGATGTGATGAAATCTTTATACAATATTTTCATCAAAAACCAAGTGGATTAATGTACATACCTCAAGATGAGTGGGAGTAACTAAAAACAAACTTGTCCTTATATAGATGGCATGCTTCTGACAAGTTTATGTTACATAAGTCAAAGCATTGTTCATACATACTTTGATAATATAAATCTCAGAGATATTTCTTACAAATGTAACAAACAATGCTACTCTACTTTAGAGGATAATAGGATCACACAGATTATTTCCTTACGCTTCATTAAGTAAAAGGCTTATATAAGTTCAAGTATATACTCGTTCAGATATTACTCAAAATTGCAACACACTAGATTTGTCTAGATTAATGTGAAACATCTAAAAGAGTATTAAAATATCTTTAAAAGAAACGAAATACTATAATTTAAAAGAAGAAGTGAGAATTCAAACCGGTAGATTACTCTAAACTTTGTCATATTCAGAGATAAGGAAATGTAATTTTTTGAGATATATTCTTGTGTCAGTAGACAAATCTATCTCATGGAGGAGTCATAATTATGAACTGATAACAACAACCTAAGTCACAACGACATAATATGTTGATTAATTACAACGCTGTTGTCAATAAATGTTGTTGAACATTTATTAGTGGACTCATAATTTTTATTAAACTCCATATAAATTATATATTGAAGACTTATTGTGATAAAGTCAGCTACCATGTTTTCTCAAATAGTAACAGTTTGAGAGGTGCTACATTAAATTTTGATATGAAATTAATTATTCGTTTATGAACGAATTAAGGAATCTAAATTTTCATATCGAATACATTCATGATATGCTTAAGGATCCTATAACTAAAGGTCTATTACCCATAAGTCTTATGAAAACGCTTAATAATTAAGACGGCATTACTAATGACCATTTATAATTGCATATCGTACTATGAAAGACTAACTATTAATATTTCCTCAGTTTTAATTTTGTACGTCTCCTAATATGTTCTGCATGCATAATGACATATAGACGAATTATTATACAAATCAAACGTTCTGAATGGCTTACTTGAAAATTTTAATCATAACTACTTAGGTTTTAAATAATGACTGCAGTATGATTAATGGGGGTCTTGAACTGATGTTTAATTCAATGACTGTATTTTTCTGCTTCAGTTTAAGTTTAAAGCTAAAATGAGTGTTAACTCCTTATCAGACTTATCTAATACTCATAATAAATGATTACTCGGCCAAGTGGGAGAATATAAGAATAAATATATTTTATATATTTATTTATATGGTCATCATTATCATTTATATAATAACAGATCAAAATAATTAATTATACCTTATTATATAGTAGCTTGGTAATTGTTGATGGGTCATATTACTCTTAATAGCTAATAAAGGGTATCCCCTTGGGTGTATATATAGAGAGAATAAATTAACATCGTAACCTAATCTCACACACATAAGAAAATCATGTGTCTCCTCTCTCTTCTAAACAGGGTTCCTCTCAAGAACCCTAACCATCCTTAATTATACATCATAAATGGGAACTCGATCAAGATGACATACATGTCGACTATATCATACTCTGCTGCGATTACTATTCTCCATGCTGTAACACAATCATGGGTTTAATATTTATCATGTTTTATATTACTTACATGAAGAACTTATCAACATCATATTTTTAAGTTGATGCATGAACAACAGACATTAGGGTGGTGGGAGTGGGGCTCGGAACAGGTTCGGTTCCACGCGAGACCTGCGGGAACACCGTCCTGTCCCTTTCGGTACTGCAAAAGATCGAACACCCCGCTTTAAACTCCATGCCGCACCCCATCCCTTTTTTTCTTCTCTTTTTTTTTGTTTCTTTGTTGTTTTTTTTTATTGACTAAACATACCTTGATGGTAGGAGCACGATGGTGGTGGTGCGGTGGGATGGGAGTGGGATGACTCCAACCACCCTTACGCATGATATTTAACTATGTATTTGTCTATTTATTCTCTATCTTGTAGCATGCACTTCATATGAGCAGACTCAACTAGTCAAGTGACTATGCTATTCTTGCTTTAATCGTGTGTACAACTACATGCAAGAGTCATGTACGTGGTTTCTACTTTCTAGGAGATGGAGAACGTTTACTGCTTCCATTAGTTAGCAGCAAATCATTGGTTGCAGATATAGCAATGGCATATACGTTGATTCTGGACCACCATATCCCATTTGTCTTCATCCCGCTCTCGGCTCTACATCTTCTTTGGAAGTCACTTAGTAAGTTATATTGTATCTTGTATATTAAAAATGTGCAACAGCTTATACTAGGAACTTATCTCAACAATTTGGAAAGAATCAACGAAACAAGTCATGTAAAAGTTTAATTTAAAGGGTTAGGTAGGCATATGAAATAAAGATGTATCATTTCATTAGCCTACACTTGTCACTTATAAAAGTAGTATCATTGTTAAAAGAAAAATAACATCATCTCAATTGCTTCACTTTAGATTACTTGTAATTAAAACAGAAAATTCATGGGATGTGGTCTACCAAAATCATTGCCTACTTAGTCCAACATCTTAAAACGTCATGTGAAAGATTTAGGTCTTGTCATCATTTGCTCATACGTAACTTTTAGTCTCTACTTTGTAAGGCTAAGCATAGTGGGGTGATAAGGGGTGAATTTGGGCGAGAACACTGCCTCCGGCGATAAGTGAGCGCTAAGGAGTACGTGGGGGGGGGGGGAGCGACATAGATTTGTCACCCGGTGTGTTTTTTGGATAATATTATTATATTAGTGTGTGTGTGTGTGTTGAGGCTACAATATCATTACGCCGCTAGCTCGAGGCACACCTACTTAACTGTCGGAGATGGCTTTGCCATGTCTCGACTTTGTGTATTGATAATGGTTATTTTAATCTTGTCTTTACAACCTTGTCTCCTAGACTAACTACAACATCCCAATAAAACGATATGACATTCAGGGCCGTCTCCGAGAATTTAAATGCATCGGTCGAGCCAAAACAAAAAAGGCCCATAGGCCTTAACGAAAATTTTCTATTTGCTTATGTAAATGGATAAAACTTTTATCAACCGATTTATTATAAGCAAAAATCATTCTGAACATGTAATTATTTCATAAATCATTGCGAATAACCTTATTTTTAACACCAAAAACCACATATATGTAATATGTATAAAAAAGTTTATGCCCCCGAAATTTATGTGCCCCGACCGATGGTGCGGCTCTCACACCTCCGAGCCTCCCCGATGATATTTATGTGTAAAAACAAGAATGCTATTTAGTTATATACCATATACACACCAACAAATTGTCCGTGTAAACAACTAACCAGTTACCAAGATGTGTAATAAAGAAATGAACCCATGTTTCAAAGAATATACACCTTAAACATCTACAATGATTAAAAGATATAGCCTAAAAGCAAACAATGCATGTATGTTAAACACAAAAATTTCTCTATTATTACTTTGAATATAATACACAAGACAACTTTTATATCTTTCTTTGTTTCTCTCCCCCTTTTAATTAGGCCAAACGTTGTGGGAGTTAAACCTACCTCACCTCCGATGTGGTATCACATTGCAGGCTAAGGGATGTTAAACACCATGCCGAAAAGGTTAACGGTAAGGGGTTAACGTTGGAAGGGGCGAAGATGGTAGCGATATGGATGGTGACGCTCCCAACATTAATCCACAACGTTTAGTCTTATCATTTATCTTATATACTTAGGTTTTGTGTAGTGGGCGGCAATTTTGGTGCGACAAAGACGACGAGGGGCGACAACATCGCCCCCGGGGCGATAAAATGGGCGACAAGGGGGAGGGCGACTAGAATTTGTCGCCTGTATGTTTTTGATTGAATATTATTATATTAAGTATATGTGTGTATTATATATATACATATATATATATAGAGGCTACAATACCACTACACACTTAAATAAAAAATCCTCTTTTTACTAAGTGAGTGCCACATAACATAAGTCGGCTCATTTTTATTGTCCCTCCACTGCACATTTTATTGTTATTGAAAAAAGGAGCAAAAGTTATTACATTGCCCCATTTTCATCTCCTAAACAAATTGCTATTAATTTAATATTATATCATAATATATCATACATTCTTGTTTGCGTCTCACCCCTTGACCATCCTTGAGATTCTTCTTTCAACCCCTTCTTCCTCTTCGCGTCTTCTCTTCGATCGATCCAACCACATCGTCCATGACGCTTGGCTCAGGCGGATCGAGTGTCGTGGGTATGTTTTCCCATCTGGGTTCTTCTTATTTTCTTTCAAATCTGCTTCTTTACTTGCCAATTTCACCTTTTTCTCATATTATGTTCACCAATCGGGTCTTTAATTAGGTCTATGAGCTGGGATTTTTGATCAATTTGAATTGATATATGAATTGGGTATTTGTGCTCTTTGATGGGTTTTGTTTTAATTTCATGAATCATGTGTTTGTTGTTTCAGATTAATCTTCATTGTTCAAGGTTTATGATAGTTGTTTATGAAATTAGGTTCCTTTGTTGTTGTTTAATGTGACCCATTGTATGGTTTTTAAGCAGACTCTTTGATCATTTATATTTGGATGAATATTAACTTTTAGGGCTTGTATAAACAATCTGAATTATGTTACATATATGGTGGTTTTATTAAGAGAAACTGTTGCTAATGAAGTAATGATCGTTTTACGGTTTGCACATGTAGAAGTTATGATCTGAACTCTTAGTTGTTTGGTGTGGTCCTTGGTGTAAGATTTAATTAAGGAAGTGCAATTCGTTATTCGGTATTTCGGTGGTCCTTCTCAATAAAACCGTTGTTTGAGTGGTTGAGAAATAGTACTTTTATCATTTATCTTGGTTGTAATTTATTGAGCTTTTTGTTATAAGATAAGGTGATTCACATCCAATGTTGATATTACGGTGGCTGTTTGGATATGTGTTTTGAAAGTGATTATGTGATATTTGAATACATTAGAATTATATAACCGTTGTAATAAAATGGGTTGTAGGACATACTGAGATTATGCGTGAATGTGTTTGAATTGTTTACATATTTGTGTTTATTAAAGAAAATTAATGCATGAAATGACCAAATCAACATGAAATCTTATTAAATTTTTTTGTCGCAGTGCCTAGAAATTTTAGGTTGTTGGAGGAACTTGAGCGTGGAGAAAAAGGTATCGGAGATGGCACTGTTAGTTATGGGATGGATGATGGAGACGACATTTATATGCGCTCGTGGACTGGCACCATCATCGGTCCTCTGAATGTAAGTTATCTTATTATTATCCGTATGTATTTTCTTTAGTAATCAGATTAGTTTACTCTTTATCTGATAATAATAACTTGATTTTCAGAATTTAGGATTTAGGTAATCTTTCATATGATTGCATCATGTCATTTTTAAAGATTTGAAATGTTTTGTGCAGAATGGTGTGCGATGCAATTCATTTTATTAGTAGAGGTTATGAAAAAAGATATGCAGTTAATTTACATTAATGTTTTTGGGAATGATTTGTGAATCACGTATATTAAGTATTTAAGGTTTGCATAAACAAATTGTGCTTTTTGTTTTCTTGTTATTTAAACGTTAAATAATCAGAAAATCGGTTTCATACCAGATGCATGAGTATGAATATACAGGAATAAAATTAAATGTCCTATTTACCCCTTTTACTCTATGTTTGATTGTAGGGGTGTGCATGGGTCGGTTTTAAGCTCAAACTGAACCAAAAACCGAAAATTCGGTTTGAGTTTTTGAAAATTGTTCGGTTTCAGTTTTACCATCCGGGCTTGAAATTTTTGAGCCGGAAAAACTGGCCTAAAATATTGAGTTTAGGCCTGAAACCTTTTTGAGTCTAAATATTTTTGTTGATTAATGATTAATATATTATTGTACATTTGTGTTGTTGGCAGAGTGATGCCTGTTACCTTTTCTTTATTAAGGGTAAAATTACCTAATTACTCCTTGTTTCAGTCTGTTCATGAAGGGCGTATTTACACATTGAAGCTATTTTGTGACAAAGACTATCCCGAGAAGCCACCAAGTGTCAGATTCCATTCCCGGGTCAACATGACTTGTGTCAACCATGAAACTGGAGTGGTAAAACCATAAGCTATTGACTTTCGAATGTCAAAGTTTGACTTTTTACAATTTTGACGAATTTTTTGTGTAGGTTGAAGCGAAAAAGTTTGGAATTCTTGCAAATTGGCAGAGAGAATATACAATGGAAGATATTCTGATACAGCTCAAGAAAGAAATGGCGGCTCCTCATAACCGCAAGCTCATTCAGCCGCCAGAAGGTGCTACTTTCTGATTATTTGAAGGAATTGATAAAAAAGATATTATGTTATATGATATTTGATGCGCGTTTTCAAATGGTTTTGTGAATCAAAATTCTCATGGAAGTCAACAAATTGTAGTGGAGGATGTTTTCTTCTCTTTAATGTTTGATTTGTTATGGGATGTTTGTTTGTGTCAAATGTTTAATATATGTAATTTGTTTTGGCAACTCAGATTAAGATTTGGCTGATGGTAATTCATGCTTCGTTTGTTTTGTTTTATGCAAGTTTGATGGTTACTTTGCATGTGCAGGAAGTTGAATCTTGTTTGTAATTAAAAGAAAACTTTTGTATTTTTGATATATCATCTCTAAGTTACTAGGATATATCATTTCTGCTCATAGAACATTCTTAGATCCTTTTAAGTATTTTACTCGTGTAGTTTATTAGACATTGGAATGACTAAGGTTAAAGATGGTTTATATCATTTGAACATTGTTAAAATGGCATAGAATAATGAAGACCATGTTTGTTGTGTGTTATTTATAGAAGAAATAAAACGTAATCTATATGTACAATTTCACGCAATTGGTCGCCAGTTGCCTTGGATTGAAGAACCTAGATCGCAAGAGAACGCAAAACTTGATTTGCATGTACATACGCTTCATTGATGTTTTCTCCCTCGTTTTACTTCACTCAAATCCGTCACTCAGATCAATGTCTCTCTCTCACCCCCTTTGGTTCAGTTTTTTTAGTGATGTTCCACCGACACAATGGTTCTTCCATCGACACAATGGTCCACTTACGACAAGGCTCTCCCTATCTTAGTTTAAGTTCAAACTCAAACTCCATTTGAATGATTATGATTCTAAAGATTTGTTTCATTAAAATAGTCCATACTCCATTAGATCAGTGGTTTCTTAACTCGCATATATTATTTGAATTTCACCAACAAATATATTAAACATTCATTTAAACAATTTAATTTGACTCATTTATAGTAACATCACAAATTTCTTGTTTGAACCACACATTTCAATTCCAATCAATCAACATAGTGATTACCCAATCTTAACCTTTACCAATTAAAACTCACAAACTTGTCAAAAACCAATACCTAATCTATACACTAAAACTCATTCAAAGATTATGCTCAACATTATCATTACCCGCAATCCATAACACTTTAATATATTAAACCAAGTCATTACCCAAAAGCATGGTTGTAAAAAATCTCGCCTAGGCTATAAATAATCTCCGAACCGACTAGTCGCCTATTAATCCATATTTGATCAAAATAGTTTAAAATTGAAAGATTTATATATAAAGCCTCCATATGTATATTTGAAAAATTGCATGTAAATTGCAATACGAGCAATCCCGATTAATCGTTAGTACCTACCCACAGCTCGACAAGCGTCTAACGAGTTAGTCATACCCCAATTACCACTACCTCCTCTTAAAATATTCCAACGTCGACACCCTCAAATTCATTTAAGTCGGCCTAGCTGATGATGACGCCACCTGGGTGACGTTTCACAGTGCTTATGATTTTGGGCATTTGGTTAAGGTTTTGACTGGGCGGGTTTTGGCGGATGAGTTGACTCAGTTTATGTGAATCTTTATAACGTTTTGTGAATTAGTACATATGCGTGTGCACGTTGGTTGCTTGCTAGTTGGTTGTTTGTATCTGAGAATTTGGATCTTTTAGTGCTGTGTTTGGAATTTTGGATTGAATCTGTAATGAATGGTTGGATGCATTTGAGTGTTAGCTAACCCTTGCAGGTGATGATGGATGATATTATTATGTTTTATATATGAAGGTCATGTTGATGATAATACTCATTCGAGGTATTTCGGACACAGCTTTTTAGAGAATTTTTTTTCTTTGCTTGGAAGGCAGAATTAGCTTTGATATTGGGAAAGTAAGTTGCTTTGAGGTTATTATATGATAAGCTCAAGACTGTCTTTCTAGTATACAAGTTATTCAGAAATTTTGCACTGGTTGACCTCTCGTTTACCATATTTTTTGTTATCCGTTCATTATAGCTGTTTTGAAGTATGACCTGTAGTGGCTAAGAGTTGAAAGTATTGCAGAATATACACACATCTAGAGTCCGAGCTTTGAAATTATGTATAAGAGTTTAAGCTCCCCTGATACACAGTAGAAGCACACGTCTTTTTACCTATGTATATGTTGTAAAACACACCTGAGAATTCAAAGATAAAGGGTTTCAATAGAAGCTTTGTTATCACGAGTCAAGAAAACGAAAAGGATTACAATTGAACTGAAAACAGAAAATTACAATGAACTGAACTAACTAAGAAACTCTAATCTTTCCCTATTTATCCCCAATTTCAGTTGTTAACCGACTGTTAACAAACTTACTCCAGAAATTTACATAACCAGCCCTCCAACTTTAAGACTAGTCATATTGTAGCAGAAATATAACAACTATTAAAACTTGACAGTTTCAGCCCCAGTAATAAAACCAAACCCAAACAGTAGACCAAACTAACTTGCATTAACATGATTTGTCTTTAATTCTCCAACAATCTCCACCTTTAAAGATCAAATCATATCTTTAACCCATATTCAGCCCATTAATACATTTATCAAACTTTGATCCGGGCAATGCCTTAGTGAGAAAATCTGCAAAATTCTCACTTGTGTCAATACTTGCAACCTCAAGTTATTTTGAGCTTATTACTTCTCTAATAAAGTGTAATCTGACATTAATGTGTTTTGTACGCTCATGAAACACATTATTTCTTGATAACTGCAGAGCTCCTTCATTGTCACAATAAACAACAGTTTTTGACAAATTTACCCTTAGCTCAGAAATCATTCTTTTTAGCCATAAACCTTCTTTGACTGCTTCAGTCAACGCCATATATTCAGCCTCAGTTGTAGAAAGTGCTACAACCTTTTAAAGGTGTGCTTTCCAACTAACAACGCTCCCAAAAACTTTGAAAACATAACCAGTTATCGATCTTCCTTTGTCAAGGTCTTTAGCATAATCTGAATCAACATACCCTTCAATTAAACCTTGACCTTTACCCACCTCTTTCCCAAACATCAAACCATAATCCTTAGTACCCTTCAAATACCTAAGAATCCATTTAACAGATTCCCAATGATTTTTACCAGGATCTGCCAAATACCTGCTCACCAAACTAACCGCATAACCCAAATCAGGCCTAGTACACACCATTAAATATATGAGACTCCCTACCACATTTGCATAAAGAACATGTTCCATGTATTTAATGTCATCTTCTGATCTTGGTGAGTCTTGTAATGACAGCTTGAAATGAGCTGCAATTGGAGTTGTGACAACCTTCACATTATCCTTATTCATACCATAAGTCTTCAAGATTTTATCTGCATAACCAGACTGAGTTAACTTCAACTGTCTTTGACCTCTGTCTCTAATTATCTCCATGCCCAAAATATTCTTAGCCTCCCCAAGTTCTTTCATTTCAAACTCTAGCATCATTAACCTCTTAGTGGCTTCTATCTCTGCTTTGTCTTCACATGCTAACAGCATATCATCAACATATAGCAAAAGATAGAAGTACTTACCACTACTCCACTCTCTATAGTACACACAACTATCATAAGAACTTCGATTAAATCCATGAGTAATCATAAACTCATCAAACCTTTTATACCATTGCCTTGGTGATTGTTTCAGCCCATACAATGACCTTTTTAACAAGCACACCTTCTCTTCATTTCCATCTTGAATGAAACCCAAAGGTTGAGCCATATATATAATTTCATCCAGATAGCCATGCAGAAAAGCAGTCTTTACATCCAATTGTTCAAGCTCAAAATCATAAGCTGCAACAATTGACAAAACTACCCTTATGGACGTACGTTTAACCACTGAAGAAAATATCTCAACATAATCAACACCAGGTCGTTGAGTAAAGCCTTTAGCCACTAATCTGGCTTTAAATCTTGGACCTTTATCACCAGGTAAGCCATCTTTGACTTTGTATATCCACTTACAAGCAACCACCTTCTGGTCTTTTGGTTTATCTACTAAAACCCATGTTTGATTTTTGTCTAAAGAACTCATCTCTTCCTCCATGGCTTCAAACCATTTTTCTTTATTACTAGAATTGACTGCTTCATAAAAGGTCAAAGGCTCATAAATGTTCTCATGTTCAGCAATACTGAAAACAACTGCTGACACATCTTCACCATCTCTAAACCTCACAGGTTTAACTACATTCCTCCTTGTTCTGTCTCTAGCCAAATTATAACTAGAAGACTCACCTGAATTTTCCACTTCTACCCCTGCACCTGATGGCCCGGCTTCACCTTCTTTCTCTCTAGGCTCCACCTCAACTTGCACACTATTGGGATTAGAATAACTTATTAAATTATTACTTCCAACCACATGCTTGTACAATACATATTCATTGAATTCTACATTTCTGCTAAGAATCACTTTAGGACTTACATTTCCTATCTCCAAAGTCTATACCCCTTTACACCCCAGGGTATCCTAAAAATATGCACCTTTGTGCCCTTGGATCCAACTTATCTTGACTTATATGTGTTGGAAGTTTTAAGTGTGTGAATGAAGGAAGTGGTGGAAGTGGTAAATGTTTGTTCCACATCGGATTGGCAACAAAATAATGAATGGTTTATAAGGTGGAGCCCTTACACCCATTTGAATTCTTTGTGACATGTTTTACCACAAGTTCTACGCGCGCGCAGGGGGTGCAAATTTGGGTTTCTGGACTAGAAATTCATCGAACTCGTGCGTGCCCGCATGTCCCGCGGACACGAATGCAATCCGAAAACCCGAGCCCGCGTCAGACGATTTCTTGAATTCGTTTTTGAAATTCAAAACTGGTCTAGTCAATACAATTAATAATCATTAAGAGAATGATTATGATTTACAGTTTTATAATCTGCACTAATGGCCATTATTTGATATTATTATTATTTAATGGTCATTAACAATATTGATTATCATTATTGTGATTGTATGGCTATATAAACAAGACCAGCTCTTCAGTTTAGACACACCAAATACAACACAGTTCATCTTCTTCCTACTGCAACAGTATTGTTTCCGATTTCGTTTCAGGCAAGTGTCCGAGTCCGGCAGAGCACCGATTCTGTTTCGAACCGGAGTACCCTGGAAACAGACCGAGAACCTGTTTAAGGGAATTGTGTTAAACACAAACCCGGTTTACTGCTGCGTTTTTTTTCGTTTAATTTTCTGGATATCATAATAGAAGATTTCCAACAAACTTAAACATATTACTTGTTATTTATTCTCGATTTCGTTTCAGAATGGAATCCCAACCCATGAGCGATGTTGTTTCTGCCATCGTGACTACCGCTGTTGATGTCACAACCGGTTTGGTCTCTCCGTTGCCTGCTGTAGTCACTTCTCATGCTGAGAAACCGGAAAAGTTCACCGGTGTGAATTTTAAACAGTGGCAACAAAAGATGTTCTTTTATTTGACCACTTTGAACCTTGCGAGGTTCTTGACTGTAACCGTTCCCCAAGTCGATGAAGGGGCAACGGATGCGCTGTCGGTGAGCGCGGTTCACGCTTGGAATCATTTGGATTTCTTGTGCCGGAACTATGTCTTGAATGGCATGGTTGATGCACTTTATAACGTGTATTGTAAGGCCAAAACTGCCAAAGAATTATGGGAGTCATTGGACCGCAAATACAAAATCGAAGATGCCGGTACTAAGAAATTCGTGGTGGCTAAATTCTTGGACTTTAAAATGATAGACTCAAAAACTGTTATGAGTCAAGTCCAAGATTTGCAAGTTATTCTTCATGATATTCATGCGGAAGGGATGTCACTTAGTGAGACATTCCAAGTTGCTTGTATTATTGAAAAGCTACCACCAAGTTTGGTCGATTTCAAGAACTATCTCAAGCATAAGCGAAAGGAGATGACCATTGAAGATCTTGTTGTTCGTCTTCGTATTGAAGAAGATAAAAAAATTGCACTAAAAAGAATTGACGGTCCCGGAACAACAAAGGCCAATGTTGTTGAACATGGCCAATCTTCAAAGGGTAAAAATGGTGGAAAGAAAAATCATGGGAAAGGCTTCAACCTTGGTCCTAAGGGGGGAGTTGGAAGAAAAAGAAGTTCCAAGGAACTTGTTACAATTGTGGAAAGTAAGGCCATAGGGCCAATGAATGCAAGCTTCCAAAGAAAGAAAATGCTCGACAAGTTAACATGGTTCGTGAGGTTGAGAACCTAGTTGCGGTGGTCACGGACCTCTCGATTATGGTCACCGAAGTTAACTTGGTTAGACAAAATAACAAAGATTGGTGGGTTGATACGGGGGCTACCCGTCATGTGTGCTTTGACAAAAGTCTCTTTAGCACTTTCAAAGAGGTGACTAATGGAGAAAAGGTGTTTATGGGAAACTCCGCTACGGCCGAAGTCAAAGGTGAGGGGAATGTGGTTTTGAAGATAACTTCGGGGAAGGAACTTACTTTGTCAAATGTGTTGTATGTTCCCGAAATTCGTAAGAATTTTGTGTCGGGGTGGCAGTTGAAAAAGTTTGGGTTCAAAATGGTGATTGAGTCTGATAAGGTCGTGTTGACCAAAAATGGTGTGTATGTTGGTAAGGGCTATGCCCTCAATGGTATGTTCAAGTTGAATGTAACCGTGATTAATGAAATGAATGAGAATGCTACTAGTTCTACTTATATGCTTGAGTCTTCTAATGTTTGGCATGGTAGACTAGGTCATGTTAATTTTAATTCCATTCGACGTTTGATTAAACTTAATTGCATACTAACATTCGATATCGACTTAAATAATAAATGTGAAACTTGTGTCGAAGCAAAACAAACGAGATCGTCATTCAAAAAGATTGAACGATTTACCGAACCCCTCGAGATGATTCACACCGATGTGTGTAATCTAAAAGCAATTCCTACTCGTGGTGGGAACAAGTACTTCATCACGTTCATTGATGATAGTACAAGATATTTCTATGTTTACTTACTTAAAAGTAAGGACGAGGCTATCGATAAGTTTATCTTATTTAAAGCCGAAGATCTAACTCCATATGAGTTATGGACGAGAATTTAACCACCATATAAATATTTGCGAGTGTGGGGTGCCTAGCCAAGGTAGTGGTGACTCCACAAAAACGCCTACTAATAGGACCCAAAACCGTGGATTGTGTATTTATAGGATATACCCTTCCCGATGGTGCATATCGATTTCTTGTGCATGATTCCAAGAATCCCGGAATAAACAATGGCACTATAATAGAATCAAAGGATGCATCATGGTTTGAATATAAGTTCCCATGTTTGGATAAAGGAAAACCGAGCTATTCTAGACCGGTTAAGGAAAGTATTCAAAACGAGAGTACTGGAGATGAACCTCGGGAACAATCTGAAACAGAGGAGGTTGAAATCAGAAAAAGTAAACGGCAAAGGACTGAAAAATCCTCCGGCCCCGATTTCCTTACCTACATGGTAGAAGAGGAACCTCAAACGTATGAACAAGCGGTGAATTCCGCTGAAGGACCTCAGTGGAGGGAGGCCATCAAATGTGAGATAGATTCTATCTTACAAAATCATACTTGGGAACTAGTGGATCTTCCTCAAGGGTGTAAACCACTAGGATATCGATGGATCTTCAAGAAGAAGATGAAACCTGATGGCGTCATCGATAAGTATAAGGCAAGGTTGGTGATCAAAGGATATAAACAACGAGGAGGTTTAGATTACTTTGATACATATTCGCCGGTTACGCGAATAACATCTATAAGGTTGGTGCTTGCCATTGCCACCATTAGAAACTTGGAAGTTCACCAAATTGATGTAAAAACGGCTTTCTTGAATGGAAATCTAGAGGAAGATATTTACATGGAACAACCCGAAGGCTTCATAGCCGTTGGGCAAGAAAATAAAGTGTGTAAACTTGTGAAATCCTTGTATAGATTGAAACAAGCTCCTAAACAATGGCACCAAAAGTTTGATCATGTCATGCTTGATGTTGGGTTCAAAATCAATGAATGTGACAAATGTGTATACGTGAAGGACACTTCCGATGGATATGTCATTTTGTGTCTATACGTAGATGATATGCTCATTGCTGGAAGTGATGACAAAATCATAACGTCCACTAAGAACATGTTAAAGGCAAGATTTGACATGAAGGACATGGGTTATGCGGATGTGATTTTGGGAGTTAAAATCACAAGAACCCAAAATGGACTTGTTTTAAGTCAATCCCATTACGTGAGCAAAATTCTTGAGAAGTTTAATGCGAATGACGCTAATGTAGCTAGAACTCCCATTGACACGAGTCAACATCTAGCTAAGAATAGAGATGAACCCGTTAACCAGTTGGAATACTCAAGAATTATTGGCAGTTTGATGTATCTTATGAGTTGCACTAGTGAAACACCCTAATTTTTTTTATAAATAATATTTTCACAAAATATATATATATATATATATATATATATATATCAGAGTAGGTCCCAGTTTACATCCAAAACATGTCACTCTTGGTGACGTTTTATTTTATAAAATATATATTATACAAGAAAACATATGTTTAATACAAACTTTATTATACAAACTATCAAAAACGAGAGTATGGTTCTCTTGTTAGTCCAGTTCCGTCCATGAAGCTTCAACCATCTAGGGGTGCTTTTCCTGAAAACATTTTAAAACATATTTTTATTAGCTTTCGCTAAGTAAGTACACCATTTTATAAAAATATGTTTTATATTTATTTGGAATTTAACACCAAAATTTCTTGGGATTTCAACACCCGAAATCCTTATTTTTACTCCACGTTATTCTTTGGGAATTCAACACCCGAATTCCTTGGGATTTCAACACCCGAAATCCTTAATTTTACTCCTTATTATTCCTTGAGAATTCAACACCCGAATTCCTTATGAGCTCATCTTTAACCCATGAGGGTTATTAACTCCCCCTTTATATTTGGGGTTCAACACCTGAACCCCTTAAGATTTCAACTCCCGAAATCTTTTATATATAGTATTAAAATTTTGGAGTTTCAACTACCGAAACTCTTTGGACCTGTAACCCATATTTTTATTAGAGGCATATCACCATATTTATTTTAAAACCATAGCCACTTTTTAAGCTACACGTTAATTTTACATACTTGGACACACAATCATTTCTCAAATAATCATATATATGCATATCAAAATAAACATATACGAAACTTTTGTAAAAATAACATGATTATGGTCCATGTACTTACTCCCTGGCGTTAGTAACGTGGGTGTAGACGACAACCCCCTAATTTATTGCGACCGAATCGTATCCTACTTGTACCACTGCTACTATGTAACCTTGTCTAAAATATTATTCACATCTCGTTTACAGATTTGATTGTTGATTTTGTTATGATTTGAAACAACCATATGGCAGCCCCTTATATAATCATTTGCTTTCTTGAGGGCTACGTTTTCTTAATCAACAAGGCTTTCTATTTTAATATTATTAACAAAGTGATAAATATCCACATATCCACATCTGAGTCATCTCCATATTATCCTTTCTCTATTATATTATATAATAATATTAATAATATTATTGTTGTTACAAAGATACGTTAGCTTTTAAAATATAATAATAATAATAATAATAATAATAATAAATTTTACCATAAATAAAGTATGTATTTTATATTTTAAACGATATTTGAAGGCATCGAATACTCGTTTAAACACCTCATATTTCAACGAGTCGTTTTACTCGCTACTTACTCGTCTTATAATATAATTTTAAATATTTACGGGATGTTACAACTAGACCCGACTTAGCATATGCTGTGAGCAAGCTAAGTAGATACACAAGCAACCCAAGTTCAAGTCATTGGAACTGTGTGATTCGGTTGCTTCGGTACCTAAGATACACTAGAGAATACGGGTTACATTAGAACAGATATCCTGCAGTTGTCGAAGGACATTGTGATGCAAATTGGATATCTGACACGAATGATTCCAGAGCAACCAGTGGGTATGTATTCACACTTGGAGGTGCTGCTATATCGTGGAAATCGTCTAAACAAACGGTTATAGCAAGATCCACGATGGAATCAGAATTCATCGCCCTAGATAAAGCGGGCGAAGAGGCAAAATGGTTACGTCAATTTGTTGAGGATATACCTGTTTGGCCACGATTTTTATACTGAGGATCCTTTATCCTTAACTGTCTTATGGATAGTTTATCCTTGAAATATATGTCAGGATATAAAGGATCGACGATCCTCGGTATTGTTTGTTTACTAATGATTGCATTTAGTATAGTGATGTGTTAGACAGGTGTATCAACTTGGAGACGCATTTGCATCAATTATCCACATGGAACACCCTATAGCTGGAACATGGATATAGGATCCTAATTCAACACAGCTGGTTATGGACGAACTCTCTAGAAGATCGAAGTTTAAATATCACCAACGGCTGTGTGACTCGTTCTTCCGCTTATCTCGCTACTGAACGACTATACGCACGTGGTCAAAGTCATGGAGCGACTAGTGGAGGACTTCCGTGTAATTAGGAGATATTGTTATTATTGTTATATTATTTAAACGGGTAATGATCGAAGAGGAAACACACTTTTATTCTCACACACACTAGAGCAGATTCAACAATTCTCCCTATAAACTAGCTTACATTGTAATTTCGATCATATACTCCACAAACATTTGTAACCACTTTTCGTTGATTAATAAACTTGACGGTGATAGTTTTCACCGTCCGGGGTTTTTTGTGCCGGAGACCGAGATAACCATATACTCGTAGACCAAAGGTTATCTTGTTGATTATTGACTAAGATACTTCGACCAAAGATTATCCTATTAATCCTTGACCGGAGCTATTTTACCAACGATTACCTCGATAAGTTTTGACCAAAGTAAGACTATCTTGGTTAAGGGATTTTTCCCTCGTGATCAAATCATCGTGTTCATCAATATCACGCTCATACATTAGTCATTATTGTGTTAGCACCTTACCTCACATTTACAAATTTGGATACTTGATCCTTAGCAGATTTTTGTCCAAAACAATTTGGCGCCCACCGTGGGGCAATTGGTGCTATAATCCATATTATTCTCATCAAGCTTCATTTTTCCATACCCTGAACACTCACAATGGCCTCTCAATCTACCTCTGCTTTGTCAACCATGCCCTCATCAATTCCTCTCTCATCGAGGACCTTGCCACCAATGCCTCCGCCAATCACGGAAGCACAACGAACTACTAATACTGGAAGCAGAATGCAACTACCAATCTTCTAGAGCTCGAAAACCACTGCTGCTACCCCGGCGGTTAGTACTAATAGTGATGTTTCGTCTATGTTTTCTCAGGTTAAAGCATATATGGAGCAACAGAACAAGACTAACTAGAGGATCCTTCGTGAGATAGAAGATCTCAGGAAGAACAAGAGGCCAGCAGAAGATCTCACTCCCCTAATGCCCAGGATGCTGGATTTCACCAGTCCGGGATCCTTGGCTCAGCCTTCGCAAGGATCTTCACTGTTTCAGCCAGAATCCTCTATCCTGCAACCAGGGTCCATGGGTCAACCGACTCAGGGATCCTCAATGTTTCAGCCAGGATCCTCTATCCTGCAACCAGGGTCCATGGGTCAACCGGCTCAGGTATCCTCAATGTTTCAACTAGGATCCTCTATCCTGCAAACAGGGTCCATGGGTCAGCAGGCTCAAGGATCCTCACTCTTTCAGTCAGGATCACATATCCTTCAACAAGGGTCCGTGGGTCTACAGGCTCAAGGATACTCGCAATCTCAGCAGGGGTCATCAATGATACCGCCGGGATCATCTGGGTGGTATGCTCAAGGCTCCTATGGTTACCAACCTCAAGGATCCATTGTTCATGATCAAAGATCTTCAAGAATGTAGCATATACAGTCTTCCGAAGTCCATGTTGGAGACATGATTCCCATGCAAACCATAGCTTCAGGAGGACCCACTCCTATTGCCGACTCCTCTTTTCCAAGATACTCGTCTGGAGTACCAAACACCACCCAGCAGAGAGGTAACTGGTACGATCCTATATCTTTAGATACTAACCATGTTCCCATGCAGGATTCAGGTATCAACCAGGGCATGGCTAGGGAATTACAAAAGCTAAAGGATATGATATCCAGTGTCCCGGGAGTGATACGTTCAATTCCTGAGATACCGGAGAGGATTCACAAGTTATCCAGATTCGCTCCGCCCATATGTGATGCTGAAATTCCGAAGCGATTCAAAACTCCCAACATGAAGACATATGATGGGAGCACCGACCCTGAGGAACATGTTGCCCAATATAGGGAAAGGATGGAAATTAATCCAATTCCTGAAAGACTCAAGGAGGCTTGCCTTTGTAAAGGATTTGGAGCCACGCTAACGGGAGCTGCACTGAAATGGCTACTAAGTCTTCCACCTTTTTCGGTTACATCTTTCTCTCATTTAGTCAATTTGTTTAACACTCAATTTTCCTGTAGTCGGAAATTTGAGAGGTTAACTAGCGATTTATATCGCGTTATCCAGCCTAGTAATGAATCCCTTAGGGATTTCGTTACAAGGTTTGGTAAGGAAGCTCTAGAAATCCCAAACCTTGATATGACTACTGCTGTTGAAGCATTCAAGATGGGAATTCAAAAGAGCTCCCCTTTTTATGATGATTTAGTGATGACTCCATGTAGGACATTAGATGAAGTCAGAAACAGGGCATTAAGGTACATCCGCTTGGAAGAAGATTAAAAGATCCAGGATCGTCTCGGGGGACAAACAAAACAAGAAACACCCGAGAAGAATAAAGGATCCTGGAATAGGAACAACAATACAAAGCCATAAGCCAAGTTCAACAATCAGAACGTGCGGGCAGTTGAAGAAGGAGATGATGATGAAGATTACCCTTGCATCTCCGACTATTGTTTCTCTGTAGATACTCATGGCTTGATTTGTGCCATGAAGGATCTGGGAGAAAAAGCAAGGTGGCCCCGGAAGAATGAGAAGGTCGTCGGCTTCAAGGACAAGTCTAAGTGGTGTGCCTTCCATGAAGACTTTGGCCATGCGAAAGACGAGTGCATTGGCTTGAGGAAAGAAATTGGGTACCTCCTGAGCAGGGCCACTTTAAAGAACTCTTGGGAAGGAAGAAATCCAAAACCCAAGATCCTGAAGACCTCCCACAGTAAGCAACACCACCACCACCAGATGCACATGTGATCAACTTCGTCTCCAGGGACTACGAATTATTTCGAGATTCCTGTACCATAGTAGAAAATCCCGTAGAAGAATTCGAATTGGATGATGAGAGAAGACCGCTCATCCCCATTACTCGGGTGACTGATCAAAGAGTCTTTTTTTTAACTGAAGGATCCAGGATCGCAGAACAAGTCCGATGTGCCAGCAGTTAATTTTATCTCAGGAGGTTCAGACATATGTGGAACTTCTTTCTTTGCAGCAAAAAGATTAGCCAAAGAGATCAAGATGGACAACGGAGATCATCCAATAGTCTCAACCACATTAACAACCGACAAGAGAATCTTCTTCGATGAGGAAGACAACCTGAACATCCAAGATCCTCACCATGACGGTTTGATTATTACATTATTTATCTCGAACCATTCTGTACGCAGGATCCTAGTGGACGGGGGCAGCTTGGTCAACA
Organism: Bidens hawaiensis; assembly: GCF_021521415.1. Lineage (NCBI taxonomy): Eukaryota > Viridiplantae > Streptophyta > Magnoliopsida > Asterales > Asteraceae > Bidens > Bidens hawaiensis. The sequence continues at coordinate 32,966 of NW_027496573.1, read as the reverse complement.
TTATCCAGCATGACGTCCTCAAAAAAAAAATGAACATCCCGGATTCAGAATTCATTCCTAGAACATCGGTGCTAGTCGGTTTCAGTGGTGAAACCAAGAAGACATTGGGGGACATAAACCTCCCAATTTATATCAAAGGGTTAAATACATACCAAAAATTTTGTGTTATAGATAACCTTTCCTGTTGCAATGTTATTTTAGGTAGGCCTTGGCTCCATTGAATGAAAGCCGTACTCCTTGGGGAGTTGTAAACATAGTAGGTGACCAAGCGAAGGCTAAGAACTACTATTCATCGTCAATGAAGCCAACAGCTAAGCAAACTGTAGCATAGCAACTACAGCAACATCCTAGGGACGTGCTGGAAGCTCGAGAGAAAGACCTCAAAGAAGTATCATTGGACCCCGAAGATCCAGAGATAAAAGTGTTCATAGGATCCAGTATCCCAGCAAAATAGAGGAGGATATAATATCCTTCCTAGCGCGAAGGAGATCAACTTTTGCCTTCAAACACTCAGACATGACAGGTATTTCGAAAGAGGTAATTACTCATAAACTCGGCCTTGATTTATCTGTTAAACCCATCCATCAGAAGAGAAGAAAATTCGCTCCTGAGAGGAACAAGATCATACAAGAAGAATTTGAAAACTTCTTAAGGCCGGTATGATCAGAGAGGTTCAGTATCCTCGATGGCTAGCAAATGTGGTCGTTGTTTCAAAAAAGAATGGAAAGTGGAGGGTATGTGTCAATTTCACGGATTTAAATAAGGCATGTCCCAAGGATCCTTTCCCATTACCACATATAGATGCCATGGTGAACGCGACGGCTGGACATGAAATGCTCACCTTTATGGATGCTTCCTCTGGATTCCAACAAATTCAAATGGAACCATCTGATCAAGAGGACACAGCGTTCATGACTCCAACCGGCATATATTGTTATACTGCTATGCCGTTCGGACTAAGAAATGCAGGAGCGACGTACCAAAGACTAGTAAACATGATGTTCAAAGACCAATTGGGCAAGACTATGGAGGTATATATAGATGATATGGTGGTAAAGTCGAAGAAGGCAGAGGACCACCTTAAAGACCTCGAGGAAGCATTCAATATCCTTGACCAATATAACATGAAGCTAAATCCGTCCAAATGCCACTTCGGTGTTAAGGCTGGAAAGTTTCTGGGATATATGGTCACAAAAAGAGGAATTGAAGCAAGCCCGGAACAGATCGAAGCTATTGTCAATCTCAAATCTCCTGCAAATGCCAAGGACGTCCAGAGACTTACCGGAAGAATAGCAGCCTTGAATAGGTTCATCTCAAGATCCTCCGAGAAGTGTAAAGACTTCTATGATATCCTTAGAAAGAACAAGAAGTTTGAGTGGACTGAAAAACATGAAGTTGCTCTCACAGCCTTGAAGGATTACTTATCCTCAGCTCCAGCTCTAATGAAGCCTGTGGATGGAGAATCCTTGTATTTATTTCTTGTTGTTTCAGGAAATGCAGTGAGTGCGGTCTTGATAATGGATCATGAAGGTGAACAACATCCCGTATACTATGTAAGTAAAAGTCTTTTAGATGCGGAGTCCAGGTATTCTCATTTAGAAAAGCTAATTCTTGCACTTATTATGGCTTCTACTAAACTGAGACATTATTTTGAAACTCACCCTATTATTTTGAGAACTAACTATCCTGTAAAGAATGTTCTTAGAAAACCAGAGTTATCAGGTAGAATGGCTAAGTGGGCTGTAAAGTTAAGTGCATATGATATACAATACGATCCAAGAACAGCGATCAAGTCTCAAGCATTAGCGGACTTTGTGGCTGATTTCACTAGTGATCTACAAAAAGAAGCTGACTTGGAAGTGCAACAACTAGAAAAGACCAAGGATCCTTGGATACTCTTCACTGATGGAGCATCTAACGTGAGAGGAACAAGATTGGGGATCCTACTGAAATCGCCACAGGGGGACATATTACCCCAGTCTATAGCTTGTAAGTTCCAGGCGACAAACAATGAAGCAGAGTACAAAGATTTAATCGCAGGTTTGCAATTAGCCAAAAACATGAGGATCAGGTATCTTCAAGTTTATGTAGATTCTTTATTGATAACTAACCACTTTAATGGCTCCTACGCTGTTAAAGGTGAGAAACTAATGAAATATTTAGATGTTGTGAAGGAATTGTCGAAATCCTTCGAAATATTTAGTATTACACAGGTACCGAGGGAAGAAAACGCTGGGGCAGATGCCTTAGCAAACTTAGCCTCATCTTTGAAGATTCCTGAGGATTTGAAAATCCCAATAATCCACATTCTCACGCCAGCAATAGGAGAACAGGAAATTGGGGAGATAACAAAAGATAAAGAAATAGTGCTCTGGGAACCTTTATCCTCCAATAATAAAGGATCATGGATCCATCCTATCAAGAACTATATTCAGACTGGAGAAATTCCAACCACAGAAAATCCCAAGTCCTTCAAGCTCAAGGTATCCCAATATATTTTATTAGATGATATGGTATATAGAAAATCTCTTGCAGGTCCATATCTGAGATGCATCGAGGATCCTGAGATCCAAGAGGTACTTAAGGATTTTCACGAAGGAGATTGCGGCAATCACACAGGTGGAAGAGTGTTATTTTCCAGGATACTCAGAACCGGATACTTCTGGCCAACAATGAAAAAAGATGCAGTGGAGTATTCAAAGAAGTGTGATGCTTGCCAAAGACACGCAAACATCCTTCATCAACCAGCAGAACCTCTATATACTATATCCTCCTCATGGCCTTTTATGAAATGGGGTATGGATATTGTAGGCAAACTACCAAAAGCAACAGGTGGAAAAGTCTTTATGCTTGCCATGACTGACTACTTCTCCAAATGGATTGAGGCAGAGGCATTTATACAAGTCCGAGAAATGGAAGTAATATCTTTTATTAAATGAAATATTATAACTAGATTTGGTATTCCCGCTGAAATTGTTTGTGACAATGGTTCCCAGTTTATTGGGAAGAGAACTACTAACTTTTGTGACAGTTGGGGCATCAAAATGATTACTTCGACTCCAATTCACCCTCAAGCCAATGGCCAACCAGAGTCTAGCAACAAGATTATCATCAATAATCTAAAGAAGAAGCTAGGATCCAAGAAGGGAAAATGGGCAGAAGAACTTCCTTATGTTCTTTGGGCAGATAGAACTACACCCAAAAATGCGACAGGCCAGACACCCTTCTCCTTGGTGTTCGGAGTAGAAGCAGTAATTCCTACAGAAATGGTGGTCCCTACTGCTAGAACCAGCATCCGTGATCCTGAAGCTAATAGAGAAGTTCTCCTTGAAGACTTGGATACTATAGAAGAACTCAGAGACCTAGCAAAAATCAGAATGGCAGCGTATCAACAAAGAGTAGCTGGGGCATATAACAAAAGTATCAGAATCAGAAGATTTCAAGAAGGAGATCTAGTACTAAGAAAAGCCTTCCAAAACACCACAAATCCGGCTGATGGAAAGTTAGCACCCAAATGGGAATGACCTTATCAGATTGAGTCTGAAGTAGGAAAGGGGGCATATCATTTGCTCACAATGGAAGACAACATGTTACCAAGAGCTTGGAATGCCATTCACCTCAAGAGATATTTTTTCTGATCGGGATCCGTTATCCTGAGAAGATATATTATCCAGTAAAAGGATCAAGGATCCTTAAAGCGGTAACATCTTTCTAATATACTATTCTATTCGATTTATTATTATTAATTTAAAGATAATATATTCTTAACCTTTTATCTTTTCCAAGTCTTGAATAACCATGCAGGATTGTAACGGGACATTTGGTGTTCAAGAGGTTGGCCACCTCTCTGTTGCATTTAAGGTACTTTATTATTTCCCTTGGCCTTTCCCACGTTTGGATATGACCCCCGATGGTCATATCCCCTAAGGTTTAAAGGTTTTCACCTTTCTCACGATCACCAGTTGCGCACGCTATCCAACATATAGTTCGGGGCAGCGGGACCAGTACACGCTTAGTGGCTGACAATTTCGTTGTCTACGGCTATATGGAGGATCCTATGAATTATGGTAGACGTACCATACCTCCGGTTTATAACGTTTTCACGTTATCTCACGTTTGGGCTAAATCCCGGTTCGGGCGAGACCCCAGTTAACATCCATATCTTTGGGCCAGTCCCCAGTTTTTTGGGTTTGCCCCCAGTTTATTTTATGGGCTTGTCCCCCGTATGTTGGGCTTCTCCCCTGTTACACGGGATTGTCCCCAGATTACACGGGCTTGTCCCCAGTTGCACGGGCTTGTCCCAAGAATATTTGTTGGGCTTGTCCCCAGTTTAACGGGTTTAACCCCAATTAATAACATGAATTGTTTGCAGTGAATTTTCTAAGTTCTTACTAAAGATCAAGAACTAAGGATCCCGGATCCTAGAGCTACTCTTGTAAGGAACATTAGGAGTTCGATACTTCTGGTAACCTAAGTCTATTTGGACCTTCTGGTATGATCTTTATTGATTAACTTAAGTTTGATATTTATTATAACTTTGGATATTCCTGCTAGAAAGGCTAATCTTCTAAAAATAGTTATTTAATTACTAAAGTCTTTAACTAATTTCCGGATATTTTATCCTAAAATTTTCCTTATATAAATTTATTGATTACTTAAGGATATTCTATTCTAAAAAATTTTTAAAGATCTTATATCCTAAAAATCTAATATTCGAAGATTATTTACCAAACTCTAAACAATGCTTAAACTTATATACAACAAGTTTTTGAAAATAAGTAACAAGCAAATAGTCAAAAGATTTATGTTAATTAAAGTAAATAAGCCACAAGGACTTATCCAAAATTTCTTAACCCGGACTTCACCATACGAAAAGATGGACCATCAATCCGGGTTAAGTAAGAGTTACTAATAGTTCATAAAGTGCAGGAAAATAAAAAAAAAACAGGGGCAACAAAGGCTTCATCCCCACAAACAGAGGATCCCTCCACCTTTGTCACCCCCGCATATTGTCATAAGGATCATAGATCCTTTATCCTAAATACTATTGTTTATTACAGACCATAGAAATTGTTCATAAAAACATCAACATGAAAAAAAAAAAGTGGGCTCGGGCCTTGTCTTTAATATCCTTCATCGCCCACTTAAGCTGCATCTTCAACCGCAGCATCACCTTCCCCCTTGCCGGCTTCAACCGCCTCCTTAACGCCACTGGTCCCAGCCTCGGTGTTCTCAACCATCTCTTCATCATCCTCACCACCAAGGTCGTCAAGTGCAGCCTTCCATTTCTCCACCTCCCAAGCTGACTTGTCGAAAGCAGGATCACCGGCCTCCGTCGCCATCTTGATCCGTGCATGGCATACCGATCTGGCATCCCACACCTTGGCTTCGTTAGTCGCCTGCTCCACTGCCTCTTGACGTTGGGCCTCGGCTGAGGATACCTGATCCTCCAATTGTTTCTTGAGTTGGATCATAGCCTTATCCTTAGCGACCGCAGCTTTCCCTAACCCGGACATCTTCTTGCTCATCTGGAGGATAGTATTTTCATAGTGGTCCCTCATAGCAATCACAGCCTACCAAAAAATTTCGAGTCAAAATTGGGACAATGCTGGATCCTAAATTCTTATAGGGAAAAACACGGTACACTTACAGAGCAGACAATGTCACAGTGGGTCTCGGGATCAGAGGGTTTCTTCCTCTTGGAAGCTGCAGATTTGGCCCTGGTAGTGGTTGTCTTGGGCTCGGAGCTTGTGCCAGCCTTTGAACCCTCCTTCTTGACAGCATGAGAGGTAACCATGCAGTCGATGTCGTCAAGGGAGAACTTGAGAGCGGACTTTCCAGATTTCTTGGTGCCTGTAGAGGAGAAATCAACAGATAAGTATTCCATTTTGTTTTATTTACTTTAAAATGATTAACTTACTTGACATGTTTGAGCTTAAGGAGATGTCACAAAAACCTTCAACAAACCGAGCTTGAAAGGTCATAACTTCGGTATCCAGTGCTAGGAACCCTTTTGCCTTTTCTTCTGTTCCAGGTAGCTTGCTCAATGAAGCGAAGTTCTCAACTGCAGATAACAAAAAAGAATAAGTTTTAAAGCTGAAGAATAAAGGATCCTGCTATTCCTTAAGGATCCAGGATCCTACCCTTTGTGACCCACGTGGAAGGAAGATCAGTCCCCCCTGGTATCGAGTCGCGTTTAACGAAGAAAAATTGATTACTCCACACGAAATCGTTTAACGTGGCTTTTAAGATCGGATGGGGCTGTCGGGGTTTGAACTTGAAGATAAAACGGGCAGAACCGAAGGTAGTAAGGGTATACAAATAAGACAACTCCGGGAGGCCCAAAATTGATTTTTTCCTCCTTAATAATTCTTTCGATGGTGCTAAGAACCCTCCAAATCATCGGCATGGCTTGTATGTAAGATATGCCGGTTGAATCGAAAAAACTTTGGGTAAAAGATGGAAAGGGGTATTTATAGCCGATAAGAAAGGGAGTTGCCGGAAAGCAGACCCAGACCTTAAGTAAGTGTCACATCTAATGCTGGATTCATAGGGTCGGAACAAGGTTTCTGGAGGAAATAATGTGTGAAAACTATCGACCTCGGGATCCGTGAGCTTACAGATTTCAGAAGAAGGGTTGGAAAGTCGGCCTTGTGGTTCCATTTCGACAAGTTCGGAACCACCGGATGACTGTTCGGAAGGTTTAGAAGGGGCCGGAGAAGAAGAAGAAGCGGCAGACATGATTAAAGATAATAAGAAACGAGGGTTAGAAGAATACTTGATTCGTCGGATGAAGGTGTATATAATCAAAGATATAGGGCGGCATATATAGACGGTTATAATTAACCTTAAGGGCTAAATGGTAAATTTTCTGGCAAAACCGTCCCATCGTGCAGTTTTCACAATGATTTTGAATTTCAAAATGATAGCTGTGTTCCACTGTCACCCGCCATTTTGGGGGCAATTGTTAGGCCACGATTTTTATAGTGAGGATCCTTTATCCTTAACTGTCTTATGGATAGTTTATCCTTGAAATATATGTCAGGATATAAAGGATCGACGATCCTCGGTATTGTTTGTTTACTAATGATTGCATTTAGTATAGTGATGTGTTAGACAGGTGTATCAACTTGGAGACGCATTTGCATCAATTATCCACATGGAACACCCTATAGCTGGAACATGGATATAGGATCCTAATTCAACACAGCTGGTTATGGACGAACTCTCTAGAAGATCGAAGTTTAAATATCACCAACGGCTGTGTGACTCGTTCTTCCGCTTATCTCGCTACTGAACGACTATACGCACGTGGTCAAAGTCATGGAGCGACTAGTGGAGGACTTCCGTGTAATTAGGAGATATTGTTATTATTGTTATATTATTTAAACGGGTAATGATCGAAGAGGAAACACACTTGTATTCTCACACACACTAGAGCAGATTCAACAATTCTCTCTATAAACTAGCTTACATTGTAATTTCGATCATATACTCCACAAACATTTGTAACCACTTTTCGTTGATTAATAAACTTGACGGTGATAGTTTTCACCGTCCGGGGGTTTTTTGTGCCGGAGACCGAGATAACCATATACTCGTAGACCAAAGGTTATCTTGTTGATTATTGACTAAGATACTTCGACCAAAGATTATCCTATTAATCCTTGACCGGAGCTATTTTACCAACGATTACCTCGATAAGTTTTGACCAAAGTAAGACTATCTTGGTTAAGGGATTTTTCCCTCGTGATCAAATCATCGTGTTCGTCAATATCACGCTCATACATTAGTCATTATTGTGTTAGCACCTTACCTCACATTTACAAATTTGGATACTTGATCCTTAGCAGATTTTTGTCCAAAACAATAAAAAGATGGCCTAAGCCGGCATCGGCCATCTGTATACATTGCGATAGCTGTTTTGGATAAAAATCTACTAAGGATAATGTATCCACATTCGTTTAGTGAGGATTTGTGCTATGGTGATGAAAACAAGTATGTATTGATTGCAAACACAAACACACGGATTTGTTACAGGGAAATGCCCTTGATCTGGTTCGGATCGCCGGAACAAAAACCCCGGGTGATGACAAATCGTCTATCATCACTTTATTAATCAAAAAAGGGTGTTACAATTGTTGGAGATATTGATCAGTATTACAAAGATAGCTAAGTGAACGAGCTGTGATAGAGAGAATGCTCTGGTGTGTGTGAATACAATGTCTTGTTCCTAACTGATCATAATCTCAATTTAAATAGGAAAAGAATAACAAATATCCCTAATTTTAGCCTAGAATCAAGCCTTTCCATAATTAGAGTTGTTTCCTTCATTATCCACGCGTTTTCTTAACTTGATAGCGAGATTATAGGTTAAACATGGTCATTAGCCATTATACCTGCCATAAATATCAATATAACAAAGGAAAATCGTTAATAAATAATAAGTACTGAGGATCATTGATCCTGACAGGATCTGCAACATATTCTAAGGATAATTGATCCATATTATATGCCAGGATAACATATCTAAAGTGTCAAATTTCCGTGCACTAACAATTACCCCCAAAATGGCGGTTGTGATAAGATCACAACTGTCATTTTGCCTTTGAAATCAAACTTCCTGCAAAACAGGTGAGATTTGACAAGCTGGATATAATAATGAAGTTTCCTTGGGAACTTCTCTTCCGGCTGTATATCCAACACCATTAAGTTACCATAAGTGTTGATCCTTCTGTGATCATTAAACTTAGATTAGCTTATGCAAATAACTTATAATATTAACTGGGATTAAACCCAACAAACTGAGGACAAGCACAAATAAACTGGGGACAAGCCCGTGCAACTGGGGACAAGCCCGTGCAACTGTGGACAAGCCCAAACCGGGGACAAGCCCAAAAACCGGGGACGAGCCCAATTACGGATGTTAACTAGGGACTCTCCTAAACCGGGATTTAGCCCAAACATGAGATAACGTGAAAACGTTATAAACCGGTGGTATGGTACGCCTACCATAAATCGTAGGATCCTCCATATAGCCGGAACAACGAAATTGTCAGCCACTAAACGTGTACTGGTCCCACTGCCCCGGACTATACGTTGGATAGCGTGCGCTCCAAGCGAGAGTGTAGAAACTCTAATTTATAAGAAAGGTGAAAACCTTTAAACCTTAGGGGATATGACCATCGGGGGTCATATCCAATCGTGGGCTAGGCCAAGGGAAATAGTAAAGTACCTTAAATGTAAAGGAGAGGTGGCCAACCTCTTAGACATTGAACCTTTTATTGAAATCTGCATTGTTATTTAAAACTTGGAAAAAGAGAAACGTTAAAAATATATTATCCTAAATTAATAAGAATCTGAAATGAATAAGTGATCAGATAGATATTACCAATTTTAATATCCTTGATCCTTCTGAGGATACTTGATCCTGATTAGAAAAAGTATTTCTTGAGATGAATAGCATTCCATGCTCTAGGTAACATGTTGCCTTCCATAGTCAGCAGGTGATATGCCCCCTTTCCGGCTTCTGACTCGATCAAGTAGGGGCCTTCCCACTAAGGTGCTAGCTTTCCATCTGCTAGATTAGTTGTGTTTTGAAAGGCTTTTCTCAAAACTAGATCTCCTTCTTGAAATCTTCGAATCCTGATATTTTGTTGTATGCCCCAGCTACCCTTTGCTGATATGCTGCCATTCTGATTTTAGCTAGGTCTCTGAGCTCATTAACAGTATCCAGATCTTGGAGAAGGATTTCGTTGTTGGCTTGAGGATCACGGATGCTTGCTCTGGCTGTAGGAACCACCATCTCCGTAGGGATTACAGCTTCTGAGCAAAACACCAATGAGAAGGGTGTTGACCTGTTGCATTCTTTGGTGTTGTTCTATCAGCCCAAAGAACATATGGTAGCTCTTCGGCCCACTTGCCTTTCTTGGATCCTAGTTTCTTCTTCAAGTTGTTGATAATAATCTTGTTACTTGATTCTGCTTGACCATTAGCTTGAGGATGAATTGGTGTGGAGGTAATCATCTTAATGCCCCAACTGTCACAAAAGTTAGTGGTTCTTTTCCCGATAAACTGGGAACCATTGTCACAAATAATTTCTGAAGGGATACCAAATCTAGTAATAATATTTCTTTTAATGAAGGATATCACCTCTTTTTCGGGGACTTGAACGAAAGTTTCTGCTTCTATCCACTTTGAAAAGTAATCAGTCATTGTAAGCGTGAATACTTTTCCTCCTAGCGCTTTAGGTATCTTACCCACGATATCCATGCCCCACTTCATGAAAGGCCATAATGAGGATATAGGATACATAGGCGTTGCTGGCTGATGCAGAATATTGCCATGTCTTTGACATGAATCACGCTTCTTTGAGTACTCCATGGCGTCTCTCTTCATGGTAGGACAAAAGTATCTTGTTCTCAGAATCCTAGAGAATAGGGCTCTACCTCCAGTATGATTACTGCAATCTCCTTCGTGAAAGTCTTTGAGCACTTCTTGAATTTCAGGATCTTCGATGCATTTCATGTATGGACCTGCAAGAGATTTCCTATACAGAATATTATTTAATAAAATGTATTGTGATACCTTAAGTTTGAAGTATTTAGGTTTCTCTGTGGCTGGAATCTCTCTATTTTGAATGAACTTCTTGATCGGGAGGATCCAAGATCCTTGATTACTTGAGGATAATGGATCCAAAGGCACAATATCTTTGTCAGTTGTTATCTCCCCGACTTCTTGTTCTCCTATTGCTGGTGAGAGTACATGGATGATTGAGATCTTCGTATCTTCTGGAATCTTCAATGATGAAGCTAAATTTTCTAAAGCATCTGACCCAACATTTTCTTCTCTTGGTACCTGTATAATACTAAAAGAATCGAAGAACTTTGATAGTTCCTTCACAATATCTAGATATTTGATTAGTTTTTCACCTTTAACAGCATATGAGCCATTAAAGTGGTTAGCCATCAATAACGAATCTACATATACTTGAAGATACCTGATCCTCATGTGTTTAGCTAATTGCAAACCTGCGATCAGAGCTTCGTATTCCGCTTCATTATTGGTGGTTGGGAATGCAAACGCAATGCACTAGGGTATTATGTCCCCCTGTGGCGATTTCAGTAGGATACCCAATCTTGTTCCTCTTACGTTGGATGCTCCATAAGTAAAGAGGATCCAAGGATCCTTGGTTTCTTCCAGTTGTTGAACCTCTAAATCAGCTTCCTCTTGCATGTCCCTACTGAAATCAGCCACAAAGTCTGCAAGCGCTTGTGACTTAATGGCTGTTCTGGGCTCATACTGAATATCATACGCACTCAATTTCACAGCCCATTTGGCCATCCTTCCTGACAATTCTGGTTTTCTAAGCACATTTTTAACAGGATAATTAGTTCTTAAAATAATAGTATGTGTTTCAAAATAGTGTCTCAACTTGGTTGAGGCCATAATCAAAGCAAGAATTAATTTTTCAATGTGAGAATACCTGACCTCTGCATCTAACAGGCTTTTACTTACATAATATACCGGGCGCTGTTGTCCTTCATGATCCTTGGCAAGACAGCACTGATTGCATTACCTGACACAACTAAGTACAAAGACAGCGGTTCACCATCTATTGGCTTCTTTAAAGCAGGTGCTGAGGATAGATAATCCTTAAGAGCCTTTGAGTCCATTCAAACTTTTTATTTTTCCTCAAGATATCATAGAAGTCTTTGCACTTCTCTGAGGATCTTGAAATGAATCTGTTGAGAGCAGATATTCTTCCCGTCAGTCTTTGGACATCTTTAGCATTCACAGGAGACTTTAAATTAATGATGGCTTTTATCTACTCGGGGCTCGCTTCTATTCCCCTTTTGGTTACCATGTATCCTAGAAACTTTCCAGCCTTAACACCAAAATGGCATTTTGACGGGTTCAGTTTCATGTATATTGGTCAAGGATATTGAATGCTTCTTCAAGATCTCTAAGGTGATCCTCAGCCCTCTTCGACTTCACTACCATGTCATCTATGTAGACTTCCATGGTTTTGCCTAACTGATCCTTGAACATCATATTGACCAATCTTTGCTATGCTGCCCCTGCATTTCTTAGTCCGAACGGCATAGCAATATAACAATATATGCCTGCAGGAGTCATGAATGTTGTATCCTCTTGATCAGATGGTTCCATCTGAATTTGTTGAAATCCAGAAGAAGCATCCATAAAGGTAATCATCTCATGCCCTGCCATTTCATCCACCATGGAGTCTATATGTGGTAACGGGAAAGGATCCTTGGGGCATGCCTTGTTTAAATCGGTGAAATCGACACACACCCTCCACTTTCCATTCTTTTTAGAAACAACAACCACATTAGCCAACCATCGAGGATAACTAACCTCTCTGATCATACCGGCCTTAAGAAGTTTTTCAACTTCTTCTTGTATGATCGCGTTCCTCTCAGGTGCGAATTTCCTTCGCTTCTGATGGACGGGTTTAATAGAATAATCAAGGCCCAACTTATGAGTAATTACCTCCTTAGAAATACCTGTCATGTCTGAAGGCAAATGTGGATTTTCGTCGCTTTAGGAAGGATATTATATCCTCCTCGATCTCATCAGGGATACAGGATCCTAGGAACACCTTTGTGTCTGGATCTTCAGGATCTAAAGATACTTCTTTTACATCTTGCTCCCGAGCTTCTAGCACGTCCCTAGGATGTTGCTGTAATTGCTATGCTATAGTTTGTTTAGCTGTTGGCTTCATTGATGAAGAATAATAATTCTTGGCTTCCACTTGGTTACCATCTATTCTTACTACTCCCCAAGGAGTTGGTAGTTTGATGCACTGATGGTAAGTAGAGGCTACAGCCTACATTCCATGTATCCAAGGCCTGCCAAGAATAACGTTGCAACAAGAAAGATTGTCAATAACACAAAACTTTTGGTAAGATTTTAACCCTTCGATGTATATTGGGAGTTTGATGTCCCCCAATGTTTTATTAGTTTCACCATTGAAACCTACTAGCACCGACGTTCTTGGGATGATTTCCGAGTCCGGGATGTTCATTTTCTGCAGCACATCATGTTGGATGATGTTGACCGAGCTTCCACCATCGACTAGGATCCTGCGCACATAATGGTTAGCAATAAATAAAGTTACAATCAAACTATCGTGGTGAGGATCCTGGATGCTTGTCTTATCTTCTTCGTCAAAGAAGATTCTTTTGTTAGTCGTTAAAGTAGTGGATATGACTGGTCGTTCTCCGTTCTCCAACTTTGTTTCTTTGGCGTGTCTTTTTGTTGAGGAGAAAGAAGTAGCGCATGTATCTGAGCCACCGGAGATGAAGTTGATTACTTGTGCATCTGGTGGGGGCGGAGTTGCTTTCTGTGGTACATCTTCAGGATCCTGGATCCTAGACTTTTTTCTTCCCAAGAGCTCATTGAAATGGCCCTTGCTCAGGAGATATCCAATTTCCCTCCTTAAACCAATACAACCTTCTGTTTGATGGCCAAAGTCTTCATGGAATGCACACCACTTGGACTTGTCTTTGAAGAATGTTGTTTTCTCATTTTTTCGAGGCCACCTTGCTTTCTCTCCAAGATCCTTCATGGCACAAATCAAACCATGAGTATCAACAGAGAAGCAATACTTGGAAATACTTGGTAGTCCTCATCATCTTCTCCCTCTTCAACTGCCCGGACATTTTGATTGTTGAACTTGGAGTACGGCTTTGAGTCGTTGTTCCTAAATGAGGATCCTTGTTTCTGGTTAGGTGACTCTTGTTTCGTTGGAGCTCCGAACCGTTCTTGGATCTTCTTGTCATCCTCTAGCCTTATAAATCTGAGTGCCCTGTTTCTGACTTCATCTAAAGTCCTGCATGGAGTCATCACAAGATCGTCATAAAATTGGGAGCCCCTTTGAAGTCCCATCTAGAATGCTTCAACAGCCGTAGCCATATCAAGGCTAGGGATCTCTAGGGCCTCCTTGCCAAACCTTGTAACAAAATCTCTAAGGGATTCATTATAAGGTTGGACAAATCTATATAAATCACTAGTTAACTTCTCAAATTTCCTACTACAAGAAAATTGGCCGTTGAACAAGTTAACTAAATGTGAAAAAGAAGTAACAAAAAAGGGAGGAAGACTTAGCAGCCATTTTAATACAGATCCTGCTAGTGTGGATCCGAAACCCTTGCATAGACAAGCCTCCTTGAGTTTTTCGGGAATTGGATTGATTTCCATTCTCTCCCTGTATTGAGCCACATGTTCTTCGAGATCAGTTGTTCCATCATACACCTTCATGTTGGGGGTCTGAAATCGTTATGGGACTTCAGCATCACAAATAGGTGGAGCAAATCTGGACAACTTGTGGCTTCCTTCTGGTATTTCAGGAATCAGACGGACCACTCCTGGCACGCTGGATATCATATCCTTAAGCTTCTGAAGTTCCTTAGCCATAGCCTGGTTGATACCTGTATCCTGCATAGAGCCAAGGTTAGTGTCTAAGGATATATGATTATGCATGTTACCTCTCGGTTGATTGAACGTTGGCATCCCAGAAGTGTAGCCAAGGTAAGAAGCATCTGCCATGGTAGCTGGTCCACAAGAGGCAATGGTTTTCATGGGGATGATGTCTCCTTCATGGACCTCCAAAGACCTCTGATGTTGAAGTCCTGAGGATCCTTGATTCTGGAAGAAGGATCCTTGAAGTTGGGAGTTGAAGGATCCTTGGTGATAAATCCCAGAGGATCCTGGCTTAAGGAACGGGGATCCTTGAGTTTGCTGACCCATGGATCCTTGTTGAAGGATAGATGATCCTTGTTGAGGGAACAAGGATCCTTGAGTTTGCTAACCCATGGAACCCTGTTGAAGGATAAATGATCCTTGCTGGAAAATCGAGGATCCCTGAGCGTGCTGACCCATAGATCCTGGTTGAAGGATAGATGATCCTTGCTGGAAGATGGAGGATCCTTGAGTCTGTTGAGCCACAGATCCTGGAGTAGTGAAATCCAGAATCCTTGGCATTAAAGGAGTCTGATCCTCCAGTGGCCTCTTATTCTTCTTGAGATCTTCAATTTCACGTAGGATCTTCTGGTTGGTTTTGTTCTGCTGCTACATGTATGCCTTAACCTATGAAAACATAGCAGAAACATCATTGTTAGAGTTAGCCACCAAAGTGGCAGTAATGGTTTTCGAGCTCTGGAAAACTGGTAGTTGCGTCTTGTTCCCAGCAGCAGTAACCCTTGGTGCTCCCGTGATTGGCGGAGGCATTGGCGGCAAAGTTCTTGATGAGAGAGGAACCGAAGACGACATGGTTGATGAAGCAGAGGTTGATTGAGAGGCCATTGATGGTGATATGGGTATGAAAAGTTGAAAATTGATTGGAAATAATCTGGATTATAGCACCAATTGCCCCACGGTGGGCGCCAAATTGTTTTGGACAAAAATCACTCAAGGATAATGTTTCCAAATTCGTTTAGTGAGGATTAGTGCTATGGAGATGAAAACAAGTATGTATCGATTGCAAACACAAACACACGGATTTGTTACGGGGAAAAGCCCTTGATCTGGTTCGGATCGCCGGCACAAAAACCCCGGGTGATGACAAATCGTCTATCACCACTTTATTAATCAAAAAAGGGTGTTACAATTGTTGGAGATATTGATCAGTATTACAAAGATAGCTAAGTGAATGAGCTGTGATAGAGAGAATGCTCAGGTGTGTGTGAATACAATGTCTTGTTCCTAACTGATCATAATCTCAATTTAAATAGGAAAAGAATAACAAATATCCCTAATTTTAGCCTAGAATCAAGCCTTTCCATAATTAGAGTTGTTTCCTTCATTATCCACGTGTTTTCTTAACTTGATAGCGAGATTATAGGTTAGACCTGGTCATTAGCCGTTATACCTGCCATAAATATCAAGATAACAAAGGAAAATCGTTAATAAATAATAAGTACTGAGGATCATTGATCCTGACAGGATCTGCAACATATTCTAAGGATAATTGATCCATATTATATGTCAGGATAACATATCCACAGTGTCAAATTTCCGTGCACTAACAATAGCCAATCGGCAATTGGTAGAGCTCATAGCACAATGTATAATGGTAAGAATAGACATATTAGACTTAGACATAATACGGTACGACAACTAATATCTACTGGAATTATCACTGTTGACTACGTGAAGTCAAAGGATAATATTGCGGATCCGCTAACAAAAGGCCTAAGTAGAGAGTTAGTTCATAAGTCGTCCATGGGAATGGGACTGAATCCCTTGAAAAATTAAAGTTCATGCGAAGGAAACCTAACTCAACAGAATGGAGATCCCAAGAGTTGAGTTCAATAGGAAAACCTAACTGTATGAATTAGTGCGGTCACTGTGGGAGGGGGGGGATAACCCTACAATTTTAAGAGGGAGTTTACCATGTGGCAAGGTAACCTTCCTAGTCCATTCCTAAAAGTGACAAGTGTGAGGCTAAGCATATGGCTTTTAATGATTCGACTAAGGTAGTCATACATGGAGAATCACCTATGTGAGAGAGAAGTGGGGTCGCTTCGAAGGGTGTTGTTGGGCACAATACTTAATAGCTCTTGCAGAACCAAGCGCATGTTCATGATCATAACGAACATAACTATGAGGACTTGACTTTGTCAGGGAGAGTCTTGTGTGAAGTGTATTGTCGTCTACACAAACGGAAGACGAGATCGAAGACATCATTGTCTACTCAGAGCCAGTGAGCTAAGTATGCTTCATAAGCAACGGTTCAAAGGATAACACATACCTATTATATGCAAGATTCAGCTGCTGAAATCTAATCGGAATAATGTTGTTGTTTCGACCTCCGTTCATGTGGGGGATTGTTGGAAGTTTTAAGTGTGTGAATGAAGGAAGTGGTGGAAGTGGTAAATGTTTTTCCCACATCGGATTGGGAACAAAATTATGAATGGTTTATAAGGTAGAGCCCTTACACCCATTGAATTCTTTGTGACATGTTTTACCACAAGTTCTACGCGCGCAGGGGGGTTTTGGGTTTCTGGACTAGAAATTCATCGAACTCGTGCGTGCCCGCATGTCCCGCGGACACGAATGCAATCCGAAAACCCGAGCCCGCGTCAGACGATTTCTTGAATTCGTTTTTGAAATTCAAAACTGGTCTAGTCAATACAATTAATAATCATTAAGAGAATGATTATGATTTACAGTTTTATAATCTGCACTAATGGCCATTATTTGATATTATTATTATTTAATGGTCATTAACAATATTGATTATCATTATTGTGATTGTATGGCTATATAAACAAGACCAGCTCTTCATTTTAGACACACCAAATATAACACACTTCATCTTCTCCCAACTGCAACAGTATAGTTTCCGATTTCGTTTCAGGCAAGTGTCCGAATCCGGCAGAGCACCGATTCTGTTTCGAACCGGAGTACCCTGGGAACAGACCGAGAATCTGTTTAAGGGAATTGTGTTAAACACAAGCCCGGTTTACTGCTGCGTTTATTTTCGTTTAATTTTCTGGATATTATAATACAAGATTTCCAACAATATGAGCATAAGCCAAAGATCCTACTACTCTTAGATGACAGCAATCAGGTTTTTCCCCTGTCCATACTTCTATAGGTGTCTTCATTTCTATCACTCTTGAAGGTTACCTATTTACTAAGCATGCAGCAGTAGTAACTATCTCTCCCCAAAAACATTTTGGCATACCAGAATTCAATCTCATGCATCTTACTCTTTCTAACAAAGTCCTATTCATCCTCTCAGCTAATCCATTCTGCTGAGGGGTACCAGGAACTGTAAGATGCCTCCCAATTCCATACTCTTTACAAAATTGATCAAAATCCCTATTACAAAACTCTAGCCCATTATCTGTCCTTATCCTCTTAATTTTCCTCCCAATTTGATTTTCAACCAATGTCTTCCACTCTTTAAACTTAGTAAAAGCATCATTCTTATTCTTTATTACAAAGACCCAAACCCTTCTTGAAAAATCATCTATTATTGACAGAAAATATCTTTCACCCCCTAGAGTTTCAACCCTTGCAGGTCCCACAAGTCAGAGTGCACATAATCCAAAATTCCCTTTCAAGAATACAAGTTTCACAGAATCCAATGTCATGAACATTGAATTCTCCTATAATCTGTTGCTTCCTAAGTTCAACAAGTCCTTGTTCACTTAGATGACCAAATCATTTATGTAATAGTAAGGCACTATCACTCTTGGTCATAGCAACAGATGCATCATTCTGAACTACATCACCATCCAACATGTATGTATTGTTCCCTATTCTAGTTACAGTCACAATTACTAAAGCACCCTTGACAATCTTAGCTCTACCATCCCTAAGACTTATTTGACAACCTTTCATTTCAAAAGTTCCTAAGGACATAAGACTTCTCTTAAGACTGGGTATATACCTGACATCATGCACATCAATCTCACTTCCATACTTGAGTCTGAAAGTTACTGTGCCTATCCCTTCTATGGTACAGGGACTGTCATCTCCAAGCTTTACTTCGCCAAGACTCACAAGCTTTAAATCTTTGAAATATGACTTAACTAGTGTCATGTGAAAAGAACAACCAGAGTCAAGAATTCAACCATTCTTGACTTCATTGGAGCAAACTGTCATAACATCTGAACTATCATAACCTTCTGAAAGATCATCTTTAGAGTTATGAGACTTAGAACTGCTGCTAGGATCTCCTCCTTTCTTCTTTTTCCATTCTGGGCAATCCCTTTTAAAGTGTTTTTCTGAGTTGCATACAAAACATCTTTTCTTGACTTTAGATTTGGATCTAGGAGTATTCTTGGTCTTAGACCAATTTCTTTGATCACTTCTTCCTCTTACAGTTAACCCCTCTCTACCTTCTTCTTTTGGATCACTTCTCTTCTTCAATTCTTTTGAGTCCAAGGCTGCTAACACTTCATCCATTGTTAGAGTCTCCCTTGCATACATCAAAGTGTCGACAAAGTGTTCATATGAAGAAGGAAGGGATGCTAGGAATAATACAACCTGATCTTCATCATCCAACTTCCACCTCTATATTTTCAAGATCAAGAACCAACTTATTAAATTCGTCTGTGTGTTCTTCAATTGTCTTTCCCGGAATCATCTGAAAAGTATAGAGTCTCTTCTTCAGATAGAGACGATTTGCTAAAGGCTTGGTCATATACAACGACTCAAGTTTGGCCCAAACACCGGCAGCCGTGAGTTCTTTAGAGACTTCCCGAAGGACCCGATCTCCAAAACTCAAGATAATTGCACTGTGCGCCTTCTCCATGATATCTTTCTTTTCTTTGTCTGACAACACTTCCGGCATGTTAGGCTCTCCCAACAGTGCATCGGAGATGCCCTGATGAACAAGCAAATCCCTCATCTTCACCCTTCAAAGGGAGAAATCATTCCGGCCATCGAATTTTTCTAATTCGAACTTTGTAGACACCATATCGATCAAATCCAAACCTCCGATTGACTATAACTTCTTCTCTGGTATCGAGCCCAACCGAGCTCTGATACCAATTGTTGTAAAACACACCAGAGAATTCAAAGATAAAGGGTTTCAATCGAAGCTTTATTATCACGAATCAAGAAAACGAAAAGGATTACAATTGAACTGAAAACAGAAAACTACAATGAATTGAACTAACTAAGAAACCCTAATCTTTCCCTATTTATCCCCAATTTCAGTTGTTAACCGACTGTTAACAAACTTACTCCATAAATTTACATAACCAGCCCTCCAACTTTAAGATTAGTCATATTGTAGCAAAAATATAACAACTATTAAAACTTGACAGTTTCAGCCACTGTAATAAAACCAAACCCAAACAGTAGACCAAACTAACTTGCATTAACATGATTTGTCTTTAATTCTCCAACAGTATATGCTCTTATTATATTTGAAGGAAATTGGTAATATGGTTCTTGATACCGCAGTTTAGATGCTTTTGCATTAAAAAAAATGTTCCAAATCCAAACAACAACACGGCGACTCAGACTATGGGCTTGATTGTTAGTTTTATCACAGAATAATTAATAATCAGCAGCAGATCGATGGGCAAAGGATCGTTGCTTAAAGTGGGTTAGTTTAAACTGCCCCTATAAATTTACGTATATATGATGATTTTCATTTTTCATATGGTTATATGGAAACTCACAAAGTTTATGATGATCTGAGTTATCTAACGCATGCATTTAGCATGGAGGTTATTTTCTGAAGTTCGAGATATCATGCCGCAGCTGATTTATAGGAAAACCTCATGGGAATATCACATATTTATCTACATATTTCAGATTGATATTCAGGTAAACTTCATTACTTCTTGATACCTATACTATTTTCAACAGTGGCGGCCCAAGGTTTTCGGAGGCCTCAATCGAATTAAAAAATTGGGGCCCTTTCTCAAAAACTTTTTAATATAAACCACCATCTTTCCCCATGTTTGGTGCCGACAACAGAATTATTAGTACTAATTTTAACTACAACAACGTTCTAATTAATAATGTTGTTTTGTTCTACTAAAAACTAAAAAGCAAAGAGAAAATTAAAGTAAATAACAAGCAATTCATATAATTGAATAGATAAATAAATTTAGATATATTAATGTAAGGCCCATTCCCGGTGCCTCACTTTGGACGTTGGATTTACTCATCAACACAGTTCTACAAATCAGAGTTTATTAAAACTTTCGCGGAAAATAAAACATTAATAATTCGTTACAATTCATTCAATCTTTTCTTTAAAACCGTAACATAAAACATCATAGTTAGAACATCGTTTCTTCTCTCTTCAGATGCCAGCCATTCAATCCATGCCATGTGCCATCCTCATGCCATCTCGATAAACATTATATACCTACGTGCATACTAAAAGTCAGCTACGCTGAGTGAGTTCTAGTTAATTAGGTAACATACAATACATACACATATCATACATTCTTATGTATCCGAAGATACATATTCATACTTAACCAGTTAACCTTCTATTCTACATACATACTTACTACTACCTACCTCAAACCACCGAAAGTATGTTCATAGTCCGCCGTCTATACCTATACTCAGGGTCGTGAACATGAAAAAGGTCTGCCGTCCTTACCTATGTTCACCATTATGGTACGTACAAAGTCCGCAGTCTTTCCCTGTACCATCCTATATTAACAACACGTGCAAGGTCCGCAGTCCTCCCCTGTGTTACAACCTATTTATTAGCACGTAAGAGGTCCGCAGTCCTCCCCTACGCTATCACAACACAATTACAGCAAGTATAAGGTGCACAGTCCTTTCCTATGCCGAATCCTATTTCATAAACACGTATAAGGTCCACAGTCCTTAACTACGTTCTCATCTATCGTATATAACTCGTATAAGGCCCTTCTTCCTTAACTACACCATCACATGCCAAGTCTATGTCCAACGGAAGTTAGAGGGATTTGCCATCCTAACTTACTAAGTCAGTCATAGAACTCATTTGCCCTTCCTGTACCTGCATACACTTATTTGCATATACAATAATCACATCGTAGCATAAGAACACTCTAGGCGTTCTACACATCATTCATTTAACAATCATACTCCTTGTCGATACGTGCAATATCCGAAGATCGTTCACGCCCCGACATGCATTCATCTATCACGGTCATACATCATCTATACATTACATATAACATTCATATCTTTATTTATAACCTGATAGTACGCGCAATATCCGAAGATCGTTCACGTACCAACAAACAATCATTCATATCTATCACATATCATATATAGCATACACTTACCACTTAAGGTAAGTGTATTAAATAATCACATCGAGTATGCATACAGCCCCGAAAACATAACAAGGAATGGGGCTAGAAACTCACCTGAACTCGATTAGGTTTACTGTTAATGGCTGTCCTTCTCTTTAGCTATGCGCGACTAACTGTATAACAATTATACGTATCAATTAACTATCACTACCCATAACGTGTTCCTGGTCTAATTATAACCCTCAACGAACGGGGGTTCGGGGGCAGCGCCCCTGACAACGGGGTTCTAGGGGCGGCAACCCCTAGCAGGATCCAAGGGGCAGAGCCCCTGGCTGGGGTCGAGCTGCCAGGTCAGCTTGGAAAAATTTTATTTACATTAACTGTCTTAACACATTTTCCATTAGGATTTTAATTTATCTTCTAATTCGTTAATTCATTCTTCATAACAAATTAAGTCTGATTCGCTATCCGATTCGTTACCTTAAATGTAAGCGAACATACAGGTTAGGCGAACTTAACTCAAGCGAACCTAACTTAAGCGAGGTTAACATTAGCGAACATAGCATCAGCGAAGTTAACATCAGCGAACTTAGCATCAGCGAAGTTAATATCAGCGAACTTAGCATCAGCGAAGTTAACATTAGGCGAACTTGTATGAGTAACGAACTTAACCAGCAGCGAACTTAATCAACAGCGAAGTTATGGAGTAGCGAACTTGTACATCAGCGAACTTATGGATCAGCGAACTTGTACAGCAAGCTTGCTGTAGCGAGCTGCTGCTGCCCGGGTTCGTTTTATCAACAAAAATACACGTTTTATAACCCTTAATCCGCTCGTTTATGGTTTGGCTTTAATCCCATCCATTCTCAAGTCCGATTGCGGCCCAAACTTGACCCGTTTGTAATATAAAGTATGAACCTTTAAGGCTAACGTTTAAAACTAGATTTAGGGTTCATTTTAGACGAGCCGCACATGTTTGCAGGTCCATTAAGTTCGTTTTGTCAACAAGTTTACAACTTTATGGTTCATTTCTACCCGATCTATTCTACGATTAAGTTTCGATACTGACCGTTCATAAAAACGTGAACTTTATGCTTAAAAACATACCTTTCCGGATTCGTTTGGTCGCGGTTAGTTCGGTTATGAACTCTAGATCTTGCGTCTATCTTGTATATGGAAGATATATTAATAATCATGCTCGCACGATCTCGTTCTTCCCTTTCCTCTCTCGGCCGCGATTAACAAAGAGGTGTGTGTGTGTGTTTCTTTGAGTGTGTAGGGATTTTGGAAAGATGGAAATGAGAGTTAGGGTTTTAGGATGGTTTAAGGGGGTATTTATATCCCTTAAAGCCCATGGACCTAAGGCCCATTACCCTTTAGTCCATCTTAGTTAATCCAAGTCCATGATTTTTTCCTTATTACATGCTAGTTAATATTAATTAACGCACGACAACTTAACACAACTATCATTATTTAATATTATAATATTTGGGATGTTACAAGTCTTCCCTCCTTAAAGAGGTTTCGTCCCCGAAACCTAGCTTATTCCTTGTAAAAGGAACACTTTTTATATTCACGCACGTTATTGAATCATCTTTGCTTTCTGGGTTATCTTTCTTACTTTCGACTTGTAGTCACCGAGCGTTGTTCATGTGTTTTAGCTATTAAGGTAGCTTATCCATGAGGCTCTCGATGTACCAAGTCTTCTCGTGTCCTTACAAGGGACCTTGTATCGTACTAAAAACACTATTGTCCATAATGACATTCTATCAGCGAATTTATGGAGCAGCGAACTTGTACAGCAAGCTTGCTGTAGCGAGCTGCTGCAGCCCGGGTTCGATTTATCAACAAAAATACGCGTTTTATAACCCTTAATCCGCTCGTTTATGGTTTGGCTTTAATTCCAGCCATTCTCCAGTCCGATTGCGGCCCAAACTTGACCCGTTTGTAATATAAAGTATGAACCTTTAAGGCTAACGTTTAAAACTAGATTTAGGGTTCATTTTAGACGAGCCGCACATGTTTGCAGGTCCATTAAGTTCGTTTTATCAACAAGTTTACAACTTTATGATTCATTTATACCCGATCTATTCTACGATTAAGTTTCGATACTGACCGTTCATAAAAACGTGAACTTTATGCTTAAAAACATACCTTGCCGGATTCGTTTGGTCGCGGTTATTTCGATTATGAACTCTAGATCTTGCGCATATCTTGTATATGGAAGATATATTAATAATCACGCTCGCACGATCTCGTTCTTCCCTTTCCTCTCTCGGCCGCGATTAACAAAGAGGTGTGTGTGTGTTTCTTTGAGTGTGTAGGGATTTTGGAAAGATGGAAATGAGAGTTAGGTTTTAGAATGGTTTAAGGGGGTATTCATATCCCTTAAAGCCCATTGACCTAAGACCCATTACCCTTTAGTCCATCTTAGTTAATCCAAGTCCATGATCTTTTCCTTATTACATGCTAGTTAATATTAATTAATGCACGACAACTTAACACAACTATCTTTATTTAATATTATAATATTTGGAATGTTACAATTAACCTTGACATATTTAATTTGAGGGATTTAAATCGCTTGCCAATTAGCAACCAGAAGTTTTGAACCAAACACAATAAATTTAATTTAACTTGAAGGAAATTAGCAATTAATATTTCATAGTGACAGTTGTCAATTCAAATATTAATTGCAATTTAATTTGACTGATAATTAACTGCAATTTCCAATTTCTATTATAGCAAAAAAACTTCGATTGCAGAAAAAAAAATCATCTATTGTTTACGAAAACAGTTTTACTAAAATGGGGTCTTTGTTATTTGTAGGTCTCAAGCCCTAGCTTGACCTATTAAAACTATTGGGCCGACTCTGATTTCAAGTTGCCACAGGATTATTTATCTTCCTGCATAAGAACCAGTGAACAATGCTTCACTATCTTTAATTGACTTTTTTTAATTCATTTTATTTTATGATTTAAGGTGAAAAGCTCAAATTAAATGGTAGTATATTGGTTTCACATTTGATTCATCATAAATTTCGATTTGCATTCAGACTGCTTATTGACTTTTTCAGATTTTAATAAGCCTATCGTTAAGTTTACCAAACGCCCTCTAGTTATCTTTAGCAAGCCCGATAGGTTGTATTTTTGATACTCGAAACACAACTTTAAATTTTTAAATTTTGGATGTAGTGTGTAAAATTATACACCTACTTTCACCTTAAAAGGTTTATCTCCATTTCTTCTTCCAATATTGGGTCAAATGTATTCTTTTGTATATATTTACACGATATTCATGCTTAATAGTATGTCATGTATAGTGTATACCTTGTACTTATAAGTTGTAACCAATTATGCAAGAAAATAAAACATAAAAGATTCGGCGGTTGAATGGTTGATCATGGTATGAGAGCTTCTAACAAAGTTATCCCCTTACAAGTCATACGAGTATACATGGGTGTTAATCATGTCAGGTTTTAGGTTTGTGGGTTAAAGGTTTAAATAGATGAATTTGAATCCGACGCGTATCTTTATTCATGTCAAAGACATTAGCCATAGCCCGAGCACCCTTAAAATCGTGCCGTTTTCGTATTTTTGAGTCAACTCATTTATTGTTTATTTGTGAATGAGTAATAGCCCACGATTTAACACAAATTAATACAACTCTTACAAATTAGATCTATTATCTATACAATTGAAAGAAAGAAGACAAGTGGTTGCTTATTGTTAATTGTTGGACAAAGTTAACAGCCTAATCCCAATCGGACACCGTTTATAACTTTATATCCTACACCTCCATTGATCCACGCCACACAACATTGAAGACACCCCTGCCCTACCAAAATAAAACCCAATCACATGATCTGGACATCCAACTATCAACGTGTTCAGATGTTAATCATATCTAACGTGTTCAAATGTTTGACTAGTAAATTGTGGTTTTGTGTTTTCTTTGCGAATTGTAATGGTTGTGGCCTTGTGGGCTTAGCGTCTTACTATGCTCTTTGTTTAATGAGAAACAAACTCAAAATCTAAAAGTTTATAGGACAAAAAGCTGTCATCTCGTGTTGGCCATATATCCCGTATGGCTTCCACTCATATATAAAAATTCAAATTGTCTCGTATAGCTCATACAACTCGTATAGGCCTCTATTCGTATAGGCCTTCTCATATTAACTGGTCAACGGATTCTGACAAAAAACTGCCCTCTATACGAGTAGTATGAACTATACGACTCGTATAGGTAGGCCAGGGTGTCCAAAACGCAAAATTGGTGTTTGAATAAACAAGGCCAATTTAAATCTTGAATAACTTATTCAAATATACATACAATGAAACAAATATTGTTAAATCTATACGAATAGAAAATATTGTCTTGTTACCTTGTACTTGATGTTGCACATGTCGGGTGGTACTCGATTAATCATTACTCGCCGGTGTTAGGCTTATGTATGACTATCAAATATACATGTTATTTTGCTAAAAACGATCTACTAAAATTCCCAATATACATTCTTTTTACTATTTTACCTTTTATGTAAATTCATTAGTATATAAAATTAGAAATATAAATATAACTAAAAAGTGTCTTTTTAACGATTATTTAGATCACTGATGTCACACCCCGACCAAAGACGGCGGAACATGTCGGGGTGCAACTGATTACTCAAAAACACAAGACTCTATTTAAAGTGACAATATTTATTCAACTCATTTTATTTTATAAATCAGTAATCAACACACCTCGTTCACATTAACAAATTGAATACAAGTAACAATTATATTATTCGTTTTACTAATATCCTAATAGTCTTGGTAACGTTTTTCATCAAGTCCTCGAGTCAACAAAAGTCAAACCTGTAATATTTCATAAAATAAAGTTTATCAACACAAAGGTTGTTGAGCAATTCATAAGTTTGAGCATATAAATATATAGTAATAAAAAGCCACAAAACTTGTATACGAAACGATAAATAAAAGCAGCAATATGGATAATATGAGATCACTAACACATTAGTGACACCCGCCATAAGAGAATACCAGATGGTTCAGGATTTTTATATGAGGTCGTTAATAAGAATACATTAACGGCACCGTCTATAAATAGATTCGGATTTCATGAGGTCGTTAATAAGAATACATTAACGGCACCGTGCTATAAGAGAATACCAGATAGTTCACGGATTTATGAATCAACCTTTCAAAAGCGGTAAACACATAAGATATAAGCATGTAAGCATAGAACACCAAATCGAGCGTTGATCTAAGTAAACTATACAATAATGTTTGTGGTTTAAGATTCAAGTATAAAGCATTTAGTTTGAATAAGTATGAAATGTCACCCCAAAACAAAAGATAGAAAACGGGGTATGAAGTTACTCACCTCGATTGATGAATCGAGAAATAATAAATGATCGAAATGTAGAAGGCTTGTGAACGAAACGAACGAATCCGTCTTGAAAGCTAATTGAAAACGAATAAATAATATATTAATGAACTTGAACTTTAGTTGAAACTACATTTGAAACATCGAACGAGAAGGTTCGGTTGTTAATCGGGTTACCGGTTAATTTGTTAACGATTAGGGACTTGTACTTAAATAATAATTTAAATTAAAATAATATTATTTTATTGGGCTTTTAAATAACTAAACCAATATTAAATAGAAACAAGAAGGGTTTAAATCAAGAGTTCGGTTTTATAAAAATGAATTTATAATAAAAATTATAACGATATTATTAATGATAAAGATAGAAATGATAATAATTTTAAAATATGTTATATATATATATATATATATATATATTAATAATGTATTCAACAACAAAAGTAATTATTGTTATATTTATTATTATTACTACTATTATTAGTTTTAACAACAATTCTCAGTTGGTAGTATTATTATGTAATTATCATCATTATCTTATATATACTACTATTATTAGTTTTAACAACAATTCTCAGTTGGTAGTATTATTATGTAATTATCATCATTATCTTATATATATATATAAGATAATGATGATAATTACATAATAATACTACCAACTGAGAATTGTTGTTAAAACTAATAATAGTAGTAATAATAATAAATATAACAATAATTACTTTTGTTGTTGAATACATTATTAATATATTTATGAATTTTAATAATTTTTATTATTATTATTATAATTATATGTGCTATATTAATAATAACTAATACTTATAACATTTTAATAATAATAGTATTAGTGATAAAAATATAACTCGAGTGACGACGACATTAAATGGCAACTAGGCCCGACATAGGTTTCGGTTCAAAAACACAAGTGAATAATATTAACAATAATAGGATTTCATAATATTACTTAATAATATTATTAAGTAAATTACATGGTCAAAAACTTAAGATGGGAGGTGGATAATGTAGAGCATCAATTGGTTGAAGGAAATTTTTGGTCGAAATACATTCCTATCAAAGCTAATTATTTTATATTTATATGGAGGCTTTTATTGAATAGGGTAGCTACAAAGGTTTATGGTAAGAGATATTAACGTGGGGGATAATAGGTGTGTGTTGTGCGAAGGGGCACAAGAATCTGCATTTGATGGGTTGGTGTAGGGTGGTTAGATGGATATGGGTCATTCTTCTTGATTGGATAAAACTTCCGGTTTTTTATTCCTTTGAGTTCGTACGGGAGATAATAGAGTATCCGTCTAAGTTCAAGAGGAACAAGATGGAATGCGAGGCGATTCAGGCTATTGTATCAGTAACACGGTGGATGATTTGGTTGATGAGGAATGATATGTTTTTTATAAGAAGGCCTTCTCCATGATGAAAGTAATGAATGGTGTTATGGTCATGACTTATTTTTGGGTGTGTAATCGAAATAAGAGTCCGAGTACAACATGGGAGAAGTAGTGTCGTTTAATTTTATGATTTTCTTATTGTAGCTTGATTGTATGGTAGGTCGTTATGCTTATTGTCATTCCTATAACTTTGGGTTCCCTTGTGTCTTGTAAGAGTTTCTTTTTGTTTTATTTTATATAAATTGGTCCTAAAATAATAATAATAATAATAATAATAATAATAAAACCATTTGCCCAACCTAGATCCCCTGTTTTTCTATCACAAGTTAGTTTTGAGTCCAAAACATTCTCCTTTTTCTCATGATTTTTTGGGTGCTTTACCTTAACAAGGTAAGCAATGCGTAATTGGCATATCTAAAGTGTGTTAATAAGTAAATTTCACCCAAATAAAACTAAAATGTTTAGTTGAAGCCAATAAAATTGGGGTTTGTTTATATTCCCTAGGCTATAAACATATTCACAAATTTTGTCCTTAAAACAAATGTTAATAATAATAATAATAATAATAATAATAATACCAAGTGTAGACTAACAACACTAAAGTGGTCCTTGAAGCGTGTGAGCGCCACCTAAACTAGACCCCCAATTCACCTTCTTCAATCTTCATCCATTCACCTAACCAAACAACAAAACACTATCCGTTTAACCTCAAAACTTCAATCCCATGGCCGATAATAATCATAATAATCCTAACAATCCCGAACATCCTCAATCCACCTCGTACCTGATCCTCCTAAACCTCATGAGCAAACGGCGCACGTGGGTCCTCCTCTTCCTATTCAGCTACACAATCCTCTTATCCTCATCTTGGAACCTCCTTAAATCCGTACTCTCATGGTACGACTCTGCCGTTGCCACCTCACCCTCCACGTGGCTAGCGATCTACGCATCGGCAGCCCTGGGAGTAATATTCGGTTTACTCTCCATGGCTGCCGCCTTAGCCGTAGCCATCCCGGCCACCCTGGTCACTTGGATCTCGGTCTTGGTCTTGTTGACCTGTTTTGGAAGACCGAGGAAGTCGTTGGTGGTGGAGGGGAAGAAACTGACGGCCGAGATTACTCGCACCGTCGGAAAGATTTTGATCAAAGAAGGGAATGTTGTTGCTGCTGTTTGTGCTGTTTTGGGTTATTTTTTGCTTGTTAGAAATGGGGACAAGAGTTATGTACAAAATAATAATAATAGTGTATAAGTTTTTGTTTTAATGATATGTGTTCAAGTTAGTGTTATGAGTTTTGTTGTTTTTGTGTTGGATGGTAGATTTTTCATTTTAGCCATGTTACTTTTTTTTGCATATGATTTAACTATGTGTGTGTAATTTTGTTGTGGTTTTAATTAGAAGAAAAAGGTCAAACGTCATGTAGCATGATGTAGCAACATAATGAAAGTATATATTCTCTTCTTGCAATTGAAGTAAACTTTTGGATTGTTTATTTTGTGTGTTTATTTTTTATTTTTTTGCTTTTCTCTTTTTTCTTATGTGGTGATAATAAAAAGAAAAAGACATGTTTAGGGTGTTAAACTCTAGGTTGGGCAAGAAAATCTAGGACAGACTTGACGTATGACAACTCTTTTGTCTTGGGAATTACAATAGTATATTAAAGCATCTCCAATCATGTATTCACTTTTCATTTATGTATTCACTTTCTCATTTAGTCTAGGTGGCAAAATTTGGGTGAGAGGTCCAGGGTTCGATACCTGGTAATGGTGGTTTATTGTAAATAGTAGGAGGCAAGCTTAAACATTCAAAAAAAAAAAAATATGACATGAATGAAAGATGAGAGAGAAATAGATGAGATAGGGTGTTTCATGTTTACAAAAATAAACAAGTGTGGATGAGTTATATGAGTGGGGAGTTAGTGAAAAGTTAGAGAGATGAAAGAGAAAAGTAGAGAGATGAGAGAAAAGTGGATAACTAGATAATCCACTTTGCTTTAGCATTGTGGATGCTCTTATACTGACTAAAACTAGTTGGAAATTTGATTTGTTTATTTTAGGACGATGAATTTCGTACTTTGTGTGATATCTCAACCTATTTCTTACTCTTATTAAAGTATGTTGTTTTAACTGTATTCATGTTGGCATTAGAGTTTGTCTTGAGTGTTCTTTCAGAAAACCATAGCGTTATGACTCTAGAAGAGCATAACTCTCCACATAACACACGGTGGGAACGATATTTCCTGGCTTTAGAGTTTGTTATGACACCAATATTTGGATAGCAAATGAAAGAGAAAATAAACAAAAACCACAAAAGAAAATAAAGTTATGACATGCCCAAAAGAATATTAATAATTTTAAACCTCACGGTAACAAGAATACTCGATTGTTATTTGAATACAACTCTGTTTACAACATTAGTTTTCTTTTCTAAAAGTTAACATAAATAAGTAACTAAATTAAATGAAAATTAAATGGAGTAAAGACGTAAATTATTTTTAGTATAAGAGGTGAAACAGAATTAAAAAATAAAGAGTTAATGGCCATTTTCGTCCATGTGATTTGCTACTTTCGCCACTTCAGTCCAAAGTTTGAAATTTTGTCAATTTAGTCCTCATAGATTTAAATCTTAGCCAATTACGTCCCATCCGTCTAACGACATCCAGCTATGCCGTTAGTTTAAGGGTATTTTTGTCTTTCTCCTTTTAATTTTGAGTTAATGATCATTTTCGTCCCTATGGTTTGATACTTTTGCCACTTCAGTATAAAGTTTGAAAATTTGTCAATTTAATGTTCAACTACTAATTCTCTTTTTTTATTTTTTTTATAACCATGAAGAGCATAATCCAAGCCCAAAACAATCGAGCATAAACTTATACAGGTCTGCATTTACTCTGTCAAAGACAGTAATCATGTCCCCTCCCCTCGTATTTAGTTTCCAGACGGTTCATAAATTCTCCCTCATGATGGAATTCAATGGTAAAGTGGTCAAAACAATTTCCTGAAACCGATTGTATAGAAAAAACTAAAAATCATTTCTTTGATAAATGCATAATAGTTAGGGTTTAGAGACTAACATATCGTAACGAAAATCTGGGTCGAAATCAACTATTATACATTAATCAAAGAAATGTTTTTTAGTTTTTTCTGTACAACTCGGTTTCATGGATCTATCTTGACCACTTTACCATTGAATTCCACCATAAGGGAGAGTTTAGGAAATGTCTGGAACTAAATACGAGGGGGGTACGATTACTGTTGTCAACAGAGTAAATGCATACCTGTATTGGAGGTTGCTCGATGGTTTTGGGCTTGGATTATGCTCTTTAAAGTTACAGACAAAAAAATAAAAAAAAAATAAAATGAATTAAACCGAACATTAAATTGACAAATTCTCAAACTTTGGACTAAAGTGGCAAAAATATCAAACCACAGGGACTAAAATGACCAGTAACTCAAAATAAAATGAAGAAAGACAAAAATACCCTTAAATTAACGGCATAGCTGGATGCCGTTAGACGAATGGGACGTAATTGGCTAATATTTAAAACTATGAGGACTAAATTAACAAAATTGTAAATTTTGGACTGAAGTGGCGAAAGTAGCAAACCACAGAAACGAAAATGGCTATTAACTCAAAAATAAATTAAGCAGATTGTGTGGTATGAAAAACAAATCGCAAGATTAATATGTATTTCAGTATTTCAACAAGCTTGCACAGTATTAGATTAGTCAATTCGTGTATTTATATAATTCGCATAGGTCTATACGAGCAACATATCATAAACTATAAACTAGTATATTTATAATACTTTTTAGTTATCAAATTTAATATATTTTATAGCTATCCTTTGTAATAAAGTTTAAAAAAAAAAAACAAGAGAATACGAGTGGTGACTGGTGAAACTGAAATTCTCATCTAAAATTGGATCAGTATTATTTGGATTAAAATTAAGTTAAAGCTTGGGCCAACAATTAATTGGTAGGTTGGGCTGTTTGTTGATTAAAGAGATTTATAAGCAACCAAGTCAACTTGTCAAATATGGCAGGAATAAAAACTTAAAAAGAGACTCGGCCCATCGAATAAAGATCGAACCAAAATATTAATAATATTAATTTTTATTTGTTTTTACCCTTCTTGACTATGAGTAACTAGAACTTGTTATCACTTCGATAGAAACGAATCTTGACATGCGTTGACTCTTTTAGATTGGCATTTGTGTTTGACTTGTGTTGATTGTTAAATTTCTGTTTTGGTGTCAACTAATGATCATCTGTACATGTTATAATTAATTTAATCATTGGTTGTTGTTTGTTGTTGATTAGAGCTGAGGTCTCTCTGGAAGCCACCTATTTATCCATTTTAATAGATGTACGGTGTGCCTACATCCCACCCATCCCAGAGCCTACTTATAGCTTT